>NW_020956952.1:37523-60037 GCF_003031625.1 Empidonax traillii
TTGTGGACCTGAAAACGTGCTGGAGGTGCTGGCTCCTTAAGGAGATCTGTGTGGTGTTTATTTGCTGCTTACGCCCTTGTCTTGTGTGGATCCCAAAAGGTTGATCTCTCCCCCATCCCTGCACCACCACCCCCCCCCCCAGCCCTTAAATTGCTGATTGAAGAATTTTAGGCCCAAGTTGTGGGTTTTTTTTGGAGTTTGTTTACGATGATCCTAGATTTGTTGGCAGTAAAGGTCACATTTTGACTCCCAGTTTGACCCTGGGGCTTAAATTCCTCACTGATGAAAATCCAGTGTCTTGCACTGGAATAAAAAATAATAATAAAAATCTCTTTTTTTTTTTTTTTGGCCACACTTCTGATGAACACGAAATTTAAAAAAAAAAAAATATTTAAATATTGCCCCTTGCCCTTCCCTCCCTGCAGTCCCGTGCTGTGGAAATCACCAGCCGTAAAACGATCCGGGCTCGCTCCTGGAAATCCAGCGTGGTTTCCCCGGTTCACCTGCCACTGGGTGGCTCTCTGGCACAGCACCCCCGTGTGCCAGCACCCACCTGGCTCCCCAGGTGGCATTTGGAGCTGGTGCAGCCCTGGTAAATCCCTACCTTTGGCCAAACACCGTGGCTTGAGCCTCTCTCTCTTGCTTGGAGAGAGCTGGCAGAAGGAACTGCAAACTTTTGCGTGTATATATATTATATATATACATTTTTTAACATACATATGTGCATAGATATATTTTTATATGTGTGTGTGCGTAAAAATGCTGGTTTTTATTCCCTTTCTTGGCTGCAAACAAGTGGGACGTGCTGTGTGTTGGCTCCTGTCATGCGGGATCAGCGCTGGCCGGGGCTGGAGGCTGGATGTGGGGCTGGTGGGGCGGGCAGAAAGGCATCCTTAACGTGCAAAGAATTGGCCATTTGTCTTGGTATCCTGGGAAAGCCCTGGGCATCGTCTCCTCAGACGCAGCGAGATCCCTCCAGCCAACGTTCTCGTGGGGGTTTTTGTGGGGCCAGGAACGCGGCTGAGCTCTCCACGCCCCAGCTCCGAGCATCCCATTCATCTTCCACCCCTGTCCCATCGCTTCATCTCAGCCCTTGAGCGAGCCTTTCAACTCAAGCTGTGCCCAGAAAAAAACTTCTGAGGAGTTTGGAATGGGGGTTGAGATGGGTGAGGAACCGCAGGGGAGCTGGGGGCAGGCAGGGCCCTGCGATGGGAGGGACCAGGAGAGCTGGACCCTGGAGATGAAGATGCTCCTTTGAGGCATCCACAGCCAGTGTGGAGCTGATAACAGCGGTGGCTTTGGCTGAGCATCCCCTCCAAGCCATCCCACAGTCTCCTTCCTGGTGCCCCGCTCGCTCCAAGATCTTTTCTTCCTTGTTCTCAGGCTCTTTCTGGGTTAGATCTGGAGGGGGGGGGGGGGAAAGGACATTCTGTCAAGTTGGCACCTTAGCTCTAAACAAATAGCACAGCGGGTGCCAAGTGTTGACATACTTTGTACAAACAGGAAGTAATAAAATATTTGAACTTCCTGTGGAATTTCCTCCTTTTTTCCCCCCTGCTCTCTGCAGCTCTGTGTTTAGCAAGAGCCTGGCTCTGGAGAGCTGCAGCCCTGGTGCAAAGCCCCGTCGCTTCCACAGCTGCTTGCAAAATAATCCACAGCAGGCAGAACATGAAAAAATGAATAGCTGGAAGCTATACAGGGATGTTTAGTCTGTTCCTGGCTGAACGGGAGCATCTCCAGGGCCTCCCCCATCACTCCCACCTGCTGGCTGCCTTCCCTTTCCCTTCCCTTTTCCTTTCCTTTCCTTCCCACCGCTCTGACCTCCTCTGCTGTCACTTTTCCTCTCCTCCTCCCAGCTATCCCTTGCAGCTCCAGCTCCTTTTCTGCCCATCTCCTGGGAACTCTTGTGCAAAGGCTTTTTTTCCCCTCTAAATGCTTTTTCCCCCCTTTGATTTTTTTTTTTTTTTTTTGCCTGATGCCATTCAGTCTTCTTTAACCTCTCTCCCCCCTTTCTAAACATCCTTTGCCCTTAAAGGGCTTCAGGTTTCCACCCCATCCCTGCTGTCCTGGCCACTGTGTTGAGGAGGAGAGGGAGACCAAGAGGGTTTGATCCCCCACAGGGTCCCTGTGTCCCTCCCTGTTGCCTGCTCATCCACAGCAGCACAGCAGCAGGTTGTTGGTGTCTCCTGCCCCGTTCATTTTTGGGGTCTGCATTAGAGGTTTGGCGCTCTCAGTCACGTCCCCGCTTGGTGCCACCGCAATAAGCGACAGGAACGTGTCCCCATCCTGCAGCATCTGCTGGCTGGGACCAGGAGGAGGGACCTTGCAGCCAGAGCACTTCCTATCCCCTCTGCCACCACGTTGTCCCTGCAGGGCCCCATCCTGACCCTCTGTGGTCTCTTTTCCCTCCCCGAAGGTTTCTTGCCCCGAAAGGCTCCAGCTGTCCCCTCGCACCGCACGTAGCTGGTGTGTGGAAAGGCTTCTCACCTCCCACAGAGATGAGTTGTTTCCAAGAACTGCCTTTTTTTTTTTTTTTTTTAACTTTCATACTTTTGAGAACCTCAGCAGGGCGAGGGTTTCCCTCCCTGCCGCCTCCCACGAGAGACGTCAGCCCCACGAGCCACAGCCCGGCCCCGCGATCCGAGCCGGGAAATGAAGAGTTTGGGACGTGCAGAGGGTGGAAACCCCCTGGTGTGAGGTGTTTGTGGCATCTGTGTCCCCGGGGTGCTGGGGGTTGATGGGCACAAGGCCGTTGTCTTGGGTGCTGGTTTCCCTTGAGCAGCCAAGGCGCCGGGCGCTCTTGGCCTTAAGTATGTGAAACCAAAAAAAAGGCAAAAAAAAAATGGGAGAAAGATTGACTGGAAAGGGAAAAAATCTTGTCTGTAAATCCAACCTGGAGGGGGCTTGGCCAGTGTGCTGGGGTGACTCTGTGAGGAGGGTGCCCGTGGCCCTGGGTGCCCCCAGCCCTGTGCTGGGACACCTCTCCCAGCAGCGTTGGCACCGCCCCAGTTGGGAGCCCGGGAGGAGAAAGGGTTGTATCAGCACTTTGGGGGATGACACAGACCTGGCTGGGGCTCCTCTGCCCATCTCGAAGCCGTGGTGATGAAAGCAGGGCCCCGAACCGCCCCATCCAGCCCGGGCACCGCTCAGCACCGCTGCCCACACCCCGTATCTCACCACCTCCATCTCCGTTCTCATCCCACGCCCAGAGCCTCACCAGCCCCGGCTGCCCCAGCCGTGGTGTGCCTGCAGATCACCCTGAAAAAGCCTTTCTCACTTCATTTATTTGTTATTTGTTTGTTTGTTTGTTTGTTTGAGGTGCATCTGATTCCACCTCACTTGGGTTCAGAGGACTCTGCGCCGGGCAGGTTTTGTCATAGAGTCACAGGGTGGTTTGGGTTGGAAGGCACCCTAAAAATCACGTAGTTCCAACTCCAACTTCCACTAGAAGGTGTCTTTTTTTCCCACCTATTCTTAGTGGATGCTCCAGTTTGAGGCTAGAGAGAAAAAGGAAGGACAGCACGGTGCTAGCAAGGCAAGTGCCCCCTTCCCCCCTCCTTGCACCTTCCCTGTCCCTCGTGGCTGTAGATGAGTCTGAGATTTACTACCCAGAAAGATCAAAACTGAAACCCCATTTTACTCAGGGAAGGGAAAAAGAGGTGCAATATTGCACCCTGTTAATCCAAATTAGCTGCACAGATGCCCCAGTGCGATGCTAACAACTAGAAATCCCAGACATCCCCTATAGGAGGGTGTTCCCTAATTCCAGCCTCCAGTTTGACCTGCAGATTTGGGCAGGGGGTGTGAGGCTCAGCAGGCAGGTTTTCCAGGCTGCTCTGGGGGGGGATTCAGTGCTTTCATTTTGGGATGGTTGCACGCATGGGGATGATCTGCGTGTCCCCCCCCCATTGTGAGCTCTCCCTCCCCACCATCATCTCTGCTCGTTGCCAGGCTGGACCCCCAAACCAGACCCACCCCCTGCAGCCCCCAGGGTGGTGGGGATGTTTATTTGCAGGCAGCAGCAGCAGCTTTGCCCAGAGCTGAGGTCGAAGAGCTGAGTCAGCCCCTCCACACTCGCTGGCTCAGGGCTTGGATTTGGGGTTTTTGGTGGCGGGGGCTTCCCTGTGGTGCAGCCTGCCAGGCTCCTGGTTGTTTTTCCTGGGATGCAGCAGCCCTGGGCATACCCAGTTCCTGTGGCACCATCCCATTTGCATGCTTTAATGGCTTAAATGCCATCAAAACTACGAAGTGCTGTGTTTAGTATTTTGCAGAGTTGGTTATTCCCGTGCTAAGTTTTGGGTTGTGGTGATTTCTGGAGGGATTTCTGAACTCCTCGGGAATTGCTTGTAACAGTGAGGGCTGTACAATTTTTTTGGGGGGGGAAAAGGAGAAAAATATGAAACAGAGACATTCCTGTTACCTTTTAGATAAATGGCTGATCCATGAATTCACTAACCACGCTCTGGCAGGGCTGGGAACCCCCTGGCAAAGCTGCTCCCCAGCCCAGTGGGGTTTGTGACCGTCCCATTTCAGGATGTTTTGTCACGTGGGCCTGTGCTCTGGGAGGGGGGTAGGATTTGTGTAAATCCACGCTGTGCTTTCTCCTCAGAGGGAAAAAAAAAAAAAAAAAAAAAAAAGGATTTTCTCATGGCTGTGTTGATTTCAAGCAATTTTGAGAGGAGACAGGGAGTTGGACAAGCTCTGCAGGGCTGTGGGGAGGTTTGGGATGAGGCACCGTGGCCCTCTGGGACGCCAGCTCCATGGATCTGGAGAGGGTTCCTGTATCCCTGCGGGCAATTCTGGGTCCTCGAGGCAGAGACATGCCGTGTTTTCCACCCTTGGAGGTTTGATATGGCCTTGGCAAGTGCTGGGAGAGGAGAGGATAAATTATTGGAGGGTCTTGTGCTCCTCAGAAGCTCGAATGGAGACTCGGGACGGGGCCGCGTCGTGCCAGTATTGTACAATTTCAGATCTTTATCTTGGCAAAAAAAAAGGCCTCTCGTGGGGCTGCGTAAAACTTGAGCTTTGAGATGTTTCTGTAATTAAAAGCAGCCCTGGTGCTGAAGTGCTCCCGTGGGGTGATAGTTTTGGGTATTATTCTGGTCTTTTGTTTTATTCCCCCTGCTTGTCCTTAGCTAGAAATAAATACCCAGACAGTTCCCAGATTGTCCGGGAATTAGGGGGGAAAAAAAAAAACAAAAACAAAAAAAGAGGGAAATGGGAAAAAAAAAAAAGGGAAAAAATAAGGAAAAAAAAAAGATGCAACGAAATCAATCGAAGATCATTTAAATAAATAAATGACCTCACCACTCCCTCAACAGTTATTTGTCGATGCAAAATGGCTATAATCTCTTCTAATTTAATATTTGGTGCTTGAAATGCGCTGATTCCCCACTTCTCGAGGCCTGTGTCCTTCCCTGGAGAGGAAGAGGAGGAAATCCTGAGCAGCACTTTCTTGTTTCCCTGTTAACTGTGCTCTGTGGCCCTTTGAGAAGGGGGTTTGAAGAAACTCCACGGGCTCTGTACGCCCCCCCTGGGAGCTTCAGCATTGCTGCTGCTGGTGAGGGACCTGTCCTGGTGCTTCCCCGTGGTGGTCCTTGGGGTGGTGCTGCTTGGAGACCTCAGGCTAATTCCAGCCGTGCTCCAGATTTCGCCAGAGGGAGCACCTTCGGGTCTGAGGGGTCTCTGCTTCTCCCTGTGCTGATCCAGCCCTGCCAAGGGCCCTCCCTGAAGGAGCAAAAGGACTTTGGGTGGGTCTAGGCTCTTTGACATGTCCTGAAAGGCAGCAGGCATGGAAGATCCTCAGTGGGAATGCGAGGTATTGTAATATTTTAGCTTTAGTGGTGTTTTCTCCGGCCGCTGTTGGGGTTGTTGGTGCCTGGGATGGGGCACTTGCAGGGATGGTGTCTGAGAGCTGAAGCCACCCTCTGCCTTCTGCAAAGAGACTGTTCAGCTCCATCCCACTCTCCCCTGATCCCATTTGCTCTTTGGGTGGTGACAAATGCGGGCTGGGGCCAGGTGGCACAGCATCGGTGCCATCACTGGATGTCCCACCCAAGCAGCTCATGTGGGGCACGAGGCACCGCTTGATCTCATCCTTCATCTGCCAGATCCCTTAAAACCCCTGAAACACCCCATAAACTGGGGGCTCTGCAGCGAGTGGGCAGGCAGGAGGCAAAGGAGGGGGTAGAACCCACATCCCTCGGAGCGTGGAGGATGCCCAAGGCGGTGGGGCAGCAGCCAGCCCCGGGGTGGGAGCGATGAGGAGAGGCTCGGGGGCTCCCCGGTGCATGCAGGAGCCTTTGCAGATCGGTACTTGCCGCACAGGAGGGTTTCTCTGTTTGTATTCCCATCACTAATGTGTTTTGATCCCAGCGGGGAAAATTTGCACCCTTTGGTATCTGCCGGGGCCGTCCGGGGCACCGCTTTCTGCCGGGGCTGTCCCGACGCTGTCGGTACACGCAGGGAAGGCAATTATGTTAAAATGCCTCCTCCCCTCATTCCTTATAGGCCCTGCTACCCAGTTAACCCCTTCAGGGGCCGATCCTGCCAGGATGCAGCGAGGGGCAATCGGGGCTCAGCTCCTGGAGGGCGGATAAAAATCCCTCGGGGAGAAAAGCACCCCAGCACTGGGTGCTGTGTGTCAGGTTGTGTGTCGAGCTATGCTAGACCCTCAGCCCCCTGGGGGACCCTCATGACCTTCAGCAGGTCATGGAGATGTCCCGAGGGACATCCAGGTGCCAGGGACATGTGGAGCATTCCCTGGGGAGAGCAGAGCAGGCATAAAGGTTGCCCCGACGGCGCTCCAAGCAACGGGTTTGCACTGCCAGGGCCTTTGGTGCTACAGCTCGAGGCTGTAATCCTGCCTCAGAAGAAATAACAGAGCAACCAAAATTATATGGGCTCCAGTAAATTCACTCCTCTAATTGTTTTATTTGCCACATATAGTAAATTCCTCCCCTCCTTTATAATCGCCCGGTGCGTAATAACTTCAAAATAATTTCTCTGAAAAAAATGACCAATATTTTGTAAGTGAAGCAATATTGGGAGTCAGAACAGGGAAATTATTTTTGCTCTCGTTCTACAAAGGAATCTTTGTTGGGATTGGTTGCAACACCTCCTGCTTTTGAAAGCTTTGGGAAAACCCCAGGGCACGATTCTCGGCTTGGGGGGGGAAGAGTCGTGCCTGGTCCTGGCTTTGGAAATGAAGCAGAGTCGGAGGAGTGGGCATTGCTAATGTATTTGGAAGAGATTAAATCTCTTTGGGGATGGGGGATATCTGGAGAATTAAGTTTCATGGAAGGTTTCTTCCAGCAGGGTGTTGGTGTGTTCCGCGCCGGGCTGTGCCAGATGCTGTTCAAGCAAACAGCAAAAAAATAAAATATTCCCTCTGGCTCCGAAGGGAGTGGGTTGGGATGGGATGCAGGTGACAGGACACAGTGGTGCTAAAAAGGAGTGTTTGTGAGTGTTGCAGCAAGGACATTGGTGAGCGTTGCTCCTTCACAAAGGAGCAGCATTTTTGCCCCGTGCCTCAGTTTGTAAAGCAGATCTGATCCCTGGTGGGCAGCAGGTGCTGTGCAGGAGGTTGTTGGTGAGGATTTGTCCTGCAGGAGCAGGGACTGCACATTGCAGGGTCATTAACACAACTTCCCCACTTCCCTCGGGCAGGATTTGGGAGCTCAGGAGGATGGAGTGAACGATCACGGATTGGAAAAGAGAGAGGAAAATAAAAATAGTCAATGCTAAAAGGCCAGTTTCGTTTCAGGGCAGAGAACAGCTAAAGGACCAGAACTATCAAACAAAACCACAAGATCACATCAGATGTCAGGGCAGGACACATCTCGTTCCTCCCTCCTGAAAGGGCTTATCAGTGCAACCAATCACTTTAATGATGTGGCGGAGGGAGGAAGAGGATTTGACTCAGAGTGAGATGAAATTTAGTTCCAAAGACCCTTCTCTTCCGCTGCTGGAGCCCAGTCACCTGTTCTGCAGTCAGCCAGAGATAAATCATATCCTGCAGCGGAAGGTGCTTAGACATGATTTTGCATTATTTTCTCTTACTCTTTCCAGTGACTCTACACTCTGTAGTGCAAGAGGGGGAGGGAGGGGAGGAAGAAGAGGGACCCAGCGAGCAGAGACATCCCCAGAGCTCTTCTCAGCCTCTGAGGACGATGGCAGTGGATGGGAATCTCCTGCTGTTCCCTGTGGGGAGGTTCCCCATCCCAAACCCAGACGTGGGAGCAGGCAGCCCCCTTGCCCGTGGTTAGCCTGTGCTCAGCTCTGCTCCTCTGGCTTTGGAGGAGCAGCACTGCAGGGAGGATGAAGGTGCTGTGCAGGTAGTGTTGCTCTGGGGCTCCTCCTCACAGCTCTGTGCGGGCAGAGCTCGTCAGGAGCTGTAATTATCCAACATACCAGCCAGTCTCTGGAGATGGAGCTTGGAGCTCAACCCTGGGATCGGGGGATATTAGTATTCAAATGGCAGGGCTCGGCTCCAGCTCTGTCCTAGGGCAAAGGGGAAAAGCAGCGCTCAGCATCCTCAAACCTTGGGAAAGTTTGGGTCTGATGGGGGTTGTGCTGTTACCCAGGGCACAGGACTGGCTGGCAAAACGCTGCTCCCTCCAGTCGGCTGCTGTGAGGCCCTGCAGCATCAGGTTCATCTCATCTCCATCAGCTGAACCACGGCACATTCCTTGCACAGGCCTGCACCCGGCAGCTGGGCCTCCCCAACCCGGGCAGAGTATCCTTAACCAGTGTCACCCCAAGGAATTTGATGTGCTTGCCCTAATGGAACAGGTTATGAACTGGGAAAAACCAGCTCTACTGGTAGCACACGGCCCAAGCTGTTAGATAGCAGCGTTAACTCGCTCCAGCTGGCATCTCTCCACTGATCTACGGAGCGACGGCTTCTGAAAACCTGATCTCAGACGTGGCTGAGGCAATACCAGCTGGATGTCCTTGAGATCTGTCTGCTTCCTCCCCAGCACCCAGCCTGGAAAGCTTCGAATCAGGGGTTTTGCCTAGTTCCATGAGAACCACGAGTGAATTCTGCCTTCCTGGAAACGGGAGCGACTGCGGAGAAGCCGTCGGGGCTGGTGGTTTTTGCGCCCTGCTCTGAGAGCTGCCCCGTTTCCCGCAGATGTGCACCCACCTGCTGGTTTGTGACACCCAGAAATTCTCAGATCTGTAAATCACAACTTTTAAAACCCCACCTAGTCTCAGAGGGAGATTTTTTCAGAGGTCTTCAAGGATGGAAAAAAAAATGCGGGAAAACACTGGTGGGGATTTTCAGCACGGCACAAGTGGGATAAACGCTTAAACCTGATGAATTTTGCTGGTTGCTGAGAATGCCCCCAGCTTTCCCTGTGCTGTGAAGTGCTTTAAATACCTTTGCAAATCCAGAAAGACTCTGTCTCCACACTGAAACCCTGGGAATGGGGAGCCAGTGTCCTTCAGGCATTTGAGCTGAAGTTTTGTGGAAATTTGGGTGTGATGTTCCCTCTGATTTGAGCACAGGCCACATTCCCAGAGCTTTTTAAAAACGCTACCCTAGATTTCTGTTTAAAATATCTGAATTAAGGCCTTGCTTTTTTTTCCCCTTCCAGAGGGCTTAGTTTTGGAGTCTCCCAGTGTAATGAGTGGCCTCAACAGGATTTATCAGGCGCTGTGCCACTTGCCAGGGCTCCCAGCACAGGGTGGGCAGGGAGAGAGGCAGAGGGACTAACCCATGAGTGAGAGGAGATCAGGGGCTCTCAAAGGCCCTAATCAATACCAGCCTGCCTAGAACGAACATCTCTCCCGCTGCTGCAGCTTCAGACACCAAAAAACCTACTGTAAATGCAACATATCTCTGCGCTTCCTGCCAGCTGGCCCGGAGCCAGCCTATTTCCTTCAAAAAGAGGGATATTTATTTTCATCCTTTTAGAAGCAGCCAATTCATCTCAGACCACCACCAGCTAAAAAAGCTTTATAAATTAGGAACTCTTTTTTTTTTTTTTTTTTTCCTAATTCTCCCTTTCCCTCCCCCCCCCCCCTTAAATATTATTTTCCTTTCGTTGTTCAAGTCGGTGTAAATCCTCTGCCAGGACATGCGAGCCGAGGCGCATTGCGACACACTCCCCTTTCTCTCCAAGCTGGAGGAAGACAGTAGCTGTAGTGTCTCACGAAAGCCAGAGGAAACCAAAGCAAAGCCCGGCCGTGACTGATTCTCCTTCCAAATGGCGTAAGCAGGCCAACTTCAAACATGTGAATAATGAGTTATCTGTGCTTGACTTTGTTCGGCACCAGAAGAGAACGGTTCCTTCTAACGTTTCCCCCCCCCCTGCTCCCTCCTGTGAACTCCTGGGTTTTGGCTTCTAGGAGTGGGCTGGAGCAGGGCTGGCCCTCGCCGGCTCACCGGAGCTGGGTGGGCATCTCCGTCATCCCGGCGTGGAGGCGTCACGTGTGAGCCCCGTCCGGTTCCCGTCTCCGTGCCGTCCTCCCCTCCCTCCTCCGCTGGCCGTGGGGCTCCACCAAATTCTCCTGGGCTGGGAATTTCCCGTGGTGAGTCCGGAGCTGGAGGTAGGATTTGCAGGGAAGACTTGAGGGATGTTCGTGCCTCGCGTTGTAGGTGTGCGAAGATGAAACCAGCCCAACATCTGCTGCGAGGGACAGGCCTGCTGTTCCCATAACACAGGCGTTTTTTTTTCACATGTGGCTTCTTTCTGGAGCACATGCTGGGACTTGATAGTCTAGTCGAGACTCAGACTGGGAAAAAATTCAACCCTCTGTAGAGGATTGGCGTGTCTCTCTGAAGTACCTATTTTGAGGGCTAGAAAGAGGGATTTGAAAGGTGTTTTGCACATTGAGAGTGGAGTTTTATCCACTGCTGATCGCTTTCTTGTGGTCCATTCTCACGGACATGTAGAGACTAAGCCCCGGGGTTGTGTGCAGGGACTGCTCCTGGTGAGCTCCTGCTTGGCTGAGCCCTGGAGTTTGACTGTGAATATTTGAGCAGGGCCTTGAGTGGAGGATGGTGGGATCTTGCCGGTGGGATATTTGGAGCCTTGCTTTGGAGGTGGATGAGTGGCTGCTGATGGCTCGAGCTGATGTCCCAGCCCATGTTACCATCTCCTGGTTCTTGTCTCTTCCTCACTGGAGCTGAGGAAATTATCTGTAAACGTGTGTGTTAATGAACATCCCCCAGAGCTGAAAAGCTCCGTGTTTCCTTTGCTCCATCTTGCAGCCAGCATTTCGCAGCAAGGCTCCTGGGGAGGGCCAAGCCACTTCCCACCATCTGCTCTCCCACCCTTTGGTAGCAAAGGGCTATGACAGGGGATGGGGACAAACGTGACACCCAAATCTGAACCCACCAGGCAGCTCCTTGTCTCCCATGACTGAACAACTAACCACAGCTAAATCAGGGTACCATGACCCTCAGGCACCCTGAAGAGTGTTTTCTCAAATCAAATCTGTCTCTCAGATTTTGGCACCACTCAGGTTCCCAAAACCCCTTTCTACTTTTGATCAACTTTCTATTCTGCATCTCAGTAATCTGGGGAAATCAGCTGCTTTTGGTGAACACTGTGGAACTCCTCCCTCCACTGCCTGGAAACCCCATCCGGGTCGCAGCTTGGGAAGCCACATCAGGTTGCAAACTCCTAGAAAGAAGAGCAGGGTCTGTTTGGCCTCTGTGATGTTTTAATGCAGAAAGCATGGCTTTAAATCACAGCTTTTGAGCTCCTGGGCTGCAGTGTGGCACACACTGTTTCGCTGTCTGCATTCCAAGGAAACACCCAAAACTTCCAGTATGCTTCTTATTACTGACCTAAAGTGTCAAATTCACCTCGACTCTTCCAGCTGGGAAGTGTTCAATGGGATCGCTTGTTTGATATGCTGATACCGATCTTGTTATTACATCAGGATCGTAGGTGATCTGTCAATGTTTACATCATGTCATGTTCAATATCGGAGTTAACTCATTCAGAAACCCGATCCAGCGTTAAAACCCTCGTGCTGTTGACAAGAAGTGCCCGGGGTCAGTAGCTGCCATCATTTGATCGCTCTAAGCTCTGTTGTTTCCATAAATATTGACCTGCAAGCCGGTGCTAGCCCAGCTGGAAGTCTCCAGCCCCCAGACAGCAGGTTTCGTGCCCCAAAATTCACAGGTCGGGGCGATTAAGACTCCTCAGCCGGATTTCTTGGGATGAGGTGGTTGGAGCTGTTTGAAGTGGAGTGAAAACCCGCCCACTGGCTTCGGGAGGCTTTGAGTCAGTCCTTGGGTTAAGCTAGAAACCACCTTCCTCTTCTCTAAGGTATGAGCTATTGTTCACTTGAAGGCACTGGTTTCCTCTCCGTGACAGCTGTGGGTAGATGGGGAAGGGCTTTTAATGGAGCCAACCGCTGCAGAAATTAAAAAGCTCAGGTTGTTCTGATGAAAGAAACCCATTAATAGCGATTCTGTCTTGCGTGACAAAGTCTGACGTCCCCAGCTCTGAAGTGACAAGTGGCAGGAAGTCCTGGGGAGACAGGCTGAGCTAAAGAGGGTTGGCAGTCCAAGCTGGTGGTTTTTAACTCACTCACTGCCTTGATTCGTATGGTTTGGCGCTGCCAGGTCCCACACATGGAGACAGGGCAGGATACACTCCAGAGAGGGCCTAGGAGAGCTGGGAAGGGTCCTGATCCCACCACAGCATCCTCTGTGTGCCTCGACCTACACTTGCATCAAGTTTTCCACTTTCTTTTTTTAAGGTTTTGGGGGTTTCACTGGTTACTGCTGGGTCTCCCCACAAACCAGCCCCTTCTCGAGGGTTTGCTCAAGGCTTGGAACCCCCCACGGGGCTGTGTCCGTGTTCAGACAGTGTGGGGACCAGGGCAACCCCAGCACAGCATGACACGGCCACGTGAAGCCCTCACTTAAGTTGTAAGGCTGAATAATCTTTAAAAACGTTATCAGCACAGAGATCACTTGATGTATTTTTCAGTGTTTTCTCCGTCACATGCCAGATACCACCCCAGGACAGGGTTTGTGCCGAGACGGAGGCAGGGAATTTGATTTCCATTAACTTTCTGGGGAACTTGGTCTCTGAAGTCCTGTTGGCCCCCCTGCCACGCTCTGCCTGAAGAAAGTGGTTAGAGGTGAAACATAACCCTATTTTTTTCTTCTTCTGTGCTCAAATGTAGGCTGAAGTAATAAAGTGGGGACCAAAACAAGACACCTCACTGCACACACTTTTCCCCTGGGGAAAAGCACAAATGCCATGTGACAGATGCTGCTCATGGCTCTGAAGGCCTCGGATAATGCAGAGGTGCCTGAGGTCTGGGGACACACAGAGACTAGAAGAGATCATTTATGGTGTTGCTTTGAGGTTTCCTTGGTTTACTTAACACAGCAGGGAAAATACATTTGCAAAACACCGCCGGGTTTTGCTTTCTGATGGGGTTTGTCCTCAACAAGTTTTGCTCTCTGGTTTCAGCCCGTTTTCCATCGGTTTGGACTTTTACACACCCAGAAGGCTGGGGATTATGGAGTTTGGAGGGGATGGCAGGGCTCTCCTGGGTGTGGAGCTCACAGAGGAGGGTCAGAGTCCTTCAGAAACCGCGGCAAGGGGTGGTTTGCTGTTGGGAGCGATGCCACGGCAGGGAGTGTGAGAACCCCTCTGGAGATCAGGAGACACAAGGCATTATTAAAGAGGGGGAAGTCTGGGGACTTTCTGTGACTTTGCTACCAACTGACACAGGGCTCAGGCTGCGCAGATGTGAGGGGGGAGGGAAGGAGGGCGCGAGCAAGAGGTGGCTGCGTTTATCGCCTTTTAAACGCGTCACTTCTTAAAAGCCACCAAGAACTGAGCCTGACTCAGTGGATGCTGGGCCGTAGGATCTGATAAGGCCCAGCTCTCTGAAGCGCTGCAGAAGGTTTCCTCCCAGCTCCTCTCCCATCTCCCCGGCGTGCCCGCACACCTCCAGTGCCCCCGAGGCCTGCGCTCGGATTACGGCGGGATGAGGCGGCTGCCACCTCGGGAAGGTCCTTTCATGGCAGGTGCAAAGAGCTGGGGGTGTTGCACGGCCGTCTGGCTGCGCCCAAGGAGAATCCAAGGTCTGAACCCCGGCACTGATGTAAAACCGAGGCAGCTCCGGCTTCCCTGGAGCCCCTCCAGCTTTGTGCGGGTGTAACTGAGACTGGAATCGGGCCCAGAGAGAGTGAAGCCGTTTGGCGATGATTAATATAGTAAAATGCGAAAGTTATGTATCAAGTGTATTTCATGCGCCTCTTGCCTCGGGCCAATTAGCATAAATTTAATAATTATTGCCCTGTGCCAGCAGCTGCTACCTAAGGAGCTGGGAGTGCTTTACAAACGCTCATTAGCTGCTGCCCTGCCTGGGGGAGGTGGGTGATTAGTCTCCCCGTTTTACGGGTAGGAAAAGAGGAACAGAAAGAAGCAAAGTGAGGTGGCCAAGGTGTGGTACCAAGGCTGCTCCCATCCCTCCTCCTGTGCCTTCTCCAGCTCCGCTTGGCCCTGACCCCCTTGGGTGGGCAGAGCTGGGAGGGGGAGTAGACAAGAGTTTATTCTTTGCGCGCTGAGCAAATACTGCAGAAAATACTTTAAATTCAGTGTTTCCTTTGCTGGTTCCCCATTCACCACTTCTTTGCCAGTAGATGGGGTTTCTTCCAGCTGATTTCTGCCGGGGCCGCCACCCATTACCCCCATGTGAACATCAGCAAACCGCGGAGACAGAGGCTGCGCTGACTTTGTGTGTAACCAGGGTGCCGTAGCCAAAGGGGAACTGATCAGATATCAGACTCTTTTATCGCGTTCCAGGGCACAGACAAAAGCTGGAAGACCAAGCCAAACCCTTCACCGACCGCTACGGGGAGCTGGAACGGCTGCGCCAGTCCATGAGAGTCACCCCGACAACACCCAACCCCCGCGGATCCCTCAGCACCCCGAGCCACTTCGGGTCCCAGGCCCAGACTCCGATCCAAGGTAACTGGCTGGGTGCCCCAGCCTGGCGTTACACCCCAAAGCCTCACGCTCCCAACACAGCTGGGCAGGGAGCGGAGCCTCCCTGGCCAAACAAGATTCCCTTCAGATGGCATTTTAGGGCTGGAGTCCAGCTCTCCCCTGGGTAAGGAACCCTGCAGGGACACAGGCCAGGGGGGAGGTTTGCTCGGATTTCTTGGCCTTGGAAGTCATTTTGCACCCATGAAATCACTCTTTGCACCATCAGATCGGGGCTCGTAGGAAAAGCTGAGGAGCTGCAGCAGGAATGCGAGAGAGATCAGAGCAGCACACTTTGAACCCAGCAGCTTCTTTGACATGAAGGCACCCACGTTATGGTTATGCATCAACTAGAAAGGGTGTTTCGTACTTTACATGCTAATCCAAATGGTTTCTTATCTCGCTGCATTGTGTTTATGCCAAGTCTGGTGATCCATCGCCCAGCTCCAGCATAATTCCCCACACGTATGCACACCTGCCTGGGCTCACTCGTGCGCATTTTTAGGTCTCGCTGGTGTTTTCCTTTGGAAATCAGCAGAGATACCAACAGGGATTTCAGGAATAGTATTTAAACTGTCTGCATATTGAGTTTTGACGCGAAAGTGGCCCTTCTTGGAAGGTTTCCTATAAAAAGTGCCCAGAAGCCTTTCTGTTGCATTTTCAGAAGTGACGTTAGATGTTTGAAAACCTCAGTGTCATTGGCAAAGAGGGTGTCTGGGGTGCAAAAACATGTTTGAAAACGTTACCTGAACCGCGAAAGCTGCCCCGCTCCTCCCAGCCCAAAATTGCAGTGAAAATTTAATTTATTTCTCAATGAAATGCAAATCTCCATGCTTGGAATTTTCATTGATATTAGCACGGTTTATGAGAAGAACACGGGCATTTTGGGTAGGATTATCATTTGATTTTTGTTTCAAAAAAAAAAACAAGAGAGAGAGAGAGAAAGAGAGGGAGAGAGAGAGAGTTTTCTAGGCTCATCCCGTTGGCTGCGTCATAAAGAAAGAGGTTCTTGGGTAAGAGGAAAAGATTTGTATTTTAAATTAGCACAACCCCATGCAGTGCCAGAAACCCAAAGAGCGTTGTTTGGAGCGAGGGATCAGGTGATGACACAAATCCAAGGAGGAAAAAAAAAATGAAATTGGCCACAAGCTGCCGTCCGTGCCAAAATCCCAAATGTCAAGTGACAGCAGGAGTGGAGACACACAAAATTAGCCATCTAAAATCATTCCTGCGGAGTGAATCCAAACTACCAGGAATGCTGCAAAAGGCGGTTCGTGCACGCTCTGCTCTTGGCTCCCTTGTTCCCAAGTTGAGGAACTGTCTTAAAATGACTGTGGGTTCTTACCAGCATAGCTGGGAGCAGGGTCAGCTCCCAGTCATTTTAATCTCAGCCCTGTCCTTTTGACACAACACCGGCTATAACCAATCATAATCATAATTTAAAAAAAAAAAAAACAAAAAAACCCTCTTTCTCTCTCTCACACACACACACATGGCTTATTCACAAAGATCATAATTTTTACCCGAGCAAGTGGAGCCCGGCCCGTGCCAAGAACAACACAGGAGTTAACAGGCCTGTAATTCTCACGACTTGGCACGTTCTTGGGTAACACACATGAGAAGCTGATTAGTGAAAAGCATAAGGAGATACCGGTTAGGAGGGACAGGCTGGAGTTCATCCGGCCCCCACTGTCCTTTCTGTGGGTGCTTCCCAACCGTCATGTTTTTAGCGTCCCTGTGCAGGGATTGAAAGGGGGCCAGAGGGGCAGGTTTTCCCTCCACGGGTGCCCAGCAGCCCTCTCCGCTCGTGTGCTGGAGGTGGTTGGCCTCCCAGTTCTGCTGACCAAGCAGTTTGCACAAATTCTTCCTAATCCGCTTCTGGCAAAACCAGGCGGGGAGCTGGGATGCTCAGAGACAGCCTTGGCCGCTGAGGGGGGATTCCGGCACCTCAAATCCCTGAAATACAGCACGTGGAGCTGGGGTTTGGAGGCAGGAAGGCACGTAGGAGACAGTGTTTATCTTTGGGAGGAACTGGGGTTCTCTGGAGGTGTGTTTGCTCTGGCCTGGTCCAATCTTTCCTCCTCGTGAGGGAGGGCCGTGGCCAGTGGAGATCACGGCAAGGACGCTGGTGAAAGTGGGAGAAGAGTCTGGCCCTCAGCCATCCGCAGAGGCTTTCAGCAAAGCAGCCCCTGGAGGTTATAAATAGACCCCGTGTAAAATGATCGCCTTGAGGTTAAATGGCCTCAAAACCAAAAACCTCCCGGTAAGAGAAAACTGATTGTTTCTGAAGGACATGCCAGGAAACACGGGAGGAGAGCGCGCCCAGCTCCGTGGCCAAGGAGGTCACATCCTGCTCTCGTGCTGGTTCCCCATGCCCAGCGTCAGGGTATCTCGGTGGCATCTCAGTGGCTTCAGCCTTGCCCTGCCCCGCTCAGATGAGCAGAGAATCTATCCCTTTCTACGCCTATACCCAACAGGACTGACATTTGCAACCCTCCACACACCAGATTTCATTCCCACTCGTGCTGCTTTGGTGTAGCTGTGTTGCCAATCTGGCCTAGTAGCTGTGCAGACCCTTATCATCATCCAGCACGGCTTCCCTGGCTTCAGCCGAGCAGGGCCGCTTGCTTCTGTTGAGGACTTGGCCCAGTGCTTCTCCAGTGAGGTCTGGAAAATCTGAGGTTTTGAAATCCCAGCTCTGCCATCTCCTCAGCGAGACACCACGCTGTCATTAGGATGGCTCGAAATGGTTCCTTATTACGGGGCATGCGAAGCCAGAGCCTTGCGTGCTTGCTTTATTCCGAGTTTCGCCTTCTAGCTTAAAAAAAAAAAAAAAAAAAAATCAAGTAGCTCCCAAAAGCGAAGCAAGATGCCAAAGGAGCTTGCTCCTGTCTGCCTTCAGCTGCTTCTCGGGGCCCCCTTGCTCTGGGGAGGTGGGATGGTGACAGACACACGTCATCCTAGGGGGAAGCCCCCAGTTCTTCGCCCTCGCCCGTGTTTCGGCAGCGGTTTGTGCTGAACCATTTTATTCCCACTGCAGCAGAGCAGGACCGCCCACGCAGCCGGGCCTGCCTTCTCGCTTTGTGGTGGAAACATCTTCAACCACTCAAAAGCAATTGTGTGCATTGTCCAGCGACACGGAGGGGCCTTGCGCACACGAGGACAATTGCAAAGTGATTTTAAATTTGATCTACTCGGTACCAGAGCGAGCTGTTTGGATTAATGCACTTAACGTCCCCCTTTGCTCCGGCGAAACCAAACTGCCTTAACTTCACAGAGACAACAGTAAACGCTGGAGCCTTTTGCAAGCTCCGTCCTGCCTCTCCCAGCTTTGGTGTCTGCTCAGTGGTTCTGGGGAGACGTTGTGTTTGCTGGTGAAGAGCTTCAGCTCTCCTGATCTGGAAACTGCTCAGCTTTAACCAGCTTCACTCCCAGCCCATTACTTAGGGCCAGTCATCAGCAGAATGCTTCACCATGTGCATTTAAAGTAAAATCTCTCTCTCTCTTTTTCTTTTTAAATATACAGTTTTAAAGTATTACATTACTTTTAAGAAGCCTCTTGGCATAGGCAGCGAGTGCCCTATTGTTTCCGAAATGCAACGTGGCTGCTCTGAGGTTAAATCCTGAATTATGGGCCCAGCAAATACACTGAATTGCTGCTTCCTAATCCCTGTCCAGATTGACTTATGGTTTCTTTAAAATATCCGTTTCTTAATGGATAAAAACATTCTACCATGGGCAGAGGCTAAATTGTTTCCAAAGGAAGCTAGGCAAGCATTAGTGGGAAGAAAACATATTGTGGGATTCAGCTTCAGCCTCAAAGGAAGGAACACGCTCGAGATGGGTTTCCTGCCTGCTTTCAGGCTTCTGTGACTATCTTTAAACTGCTTTTCTGCTCCTCTCATTTACGTTTGCGATGTCCCTTAGATGAGTTTGGTGTGTAACTGCCAAAGATGAACCACAGAGCGGTGCTGGACGGGAGGTTCCCCCGAGAGAGAGTCCAGGCACCCGCGACCGCCGCGTTTGCCGCTGACGTGCAGCCGCCTCGGTCTCCCAGCCACAGCTCAGGGGGCTGAAGTGCTGCAGTTCCCACAAAACAGCAGATGAGATTACAAGGAGCAGGGCTGCGTTTGCCCCAGGCTGCAGAGGTGCCACCCTGCCTCTGGCACGGGATTTTCGGTTGTGCTGGGATCCGCAGAGTGCGGGAGGGCAGCCCCCAGCCCGGGGTCCCGCTGCAGGAGGGCAGTGCCCACATTCCAGGGATCCTGCTGCAGCACAAACAGGGCTGGATCCCCCTCTCCCAACACCCCTCAGCCTCCCTGTCAGTGGGTTTCCCATGGCAGACTTGGCCTGGTCCAAACCTGCTCGGCAGGCAAGGTGGTCTAGCTGCAGGCTGGGTTGTAAATTCAGCAGCTTCCTTTTATGTAGTCAGGGCTTGTTAATTTTCTTTTAATACCCTTTGAATACAGGTAAAGAGCGAAGCGCAGGCAGGCCAGAGGGAGTGGCTGCAATCACGGGAGCGTTTCCCGTTCAGCCCACCCACCCGCTCCAATTAGCACCGTTAGCTTATTCATTAGCTCTGCGGGATGGAGTGGCAGGAGCTGAGCCCGGTGCAGGACAGGGGGATGCGGGCAGAGGGCTCTGGGATGGTGAGAGGAAGAGAGAGGCTGTGGCGGGAGAGGAAGCAGGGAGAGCTGGGCTTGTTTAGTCTAGCAAAGGGCAGGCTGGGAGCTGAGCTGATTGCTCTGTGTAAATACATCGAAGGGGTAAACATCGGGGAGGGAGAGGAGCTAATGTAAGCTATGCAGGACAGCGCTGGCACAGGAGATGGGGTTGAATTGGCCCTGGATAAATCCAGACTGGAAGTCAGAAGCAGGGTCCCCTCCCCAGCAGGGCAGGACGGGCCCAGCAAACGGCTGGGAGCATCCCAATGGACCTGGAAGGGTTTGCATAGGAGGCTGCATGATTCACCGAGCTGGGAATATCTGGGAATTTCCCTGCCCTGCCTGCACAGACCAGGAGGCTGCTGCCCAACATATTTGGGATTAGGTGGAAAGTGCTGGGAGGGGACACAGCAGCAGAGCTTTGTGCTGCTCGCTGGGATAGGCTTGGGGGGCCGCGTGTGTGTCTGCACGGCAGCACATGGCATTTGAGGAGAACTCAGCAGCAAACGTGCTTGGCAACCTTGAGGTGGTGCCTGACGATGCTGTGATAACGACGTGTGTGTTGTTGTGTTTTGGTTTGGGGTTTGGTTTTGTGTTGGTTGGGTTTTTTTGGTTTTTTTTCCCCTTCAAACTCTGCAGAGGAAGTCCTTGCACCCAGTTTGTGAGCGCTGGTTCTATCAGATACAGAACAGTGCTCCATGGGCGTGTAACAACGGATGCCGCTCACACCCTCATCTTTTCTCAACACCTCCCCTCCTCCCCCCCAAAATATATTTTGCTCTATTTTACGTGGGGCGGGAGGAAGGGGCCGTTTTCTTTTTTAGCTGGCTCTGAGTTGGAAACAAGTGAACTTGTTAACATACGTGACAGAGGCGTGAGAGCGCGCCCGCGTGCGTGGGTGGGGAGGAGAGCGGCGCCTTCTCTAGAGATGAGCTGGGGCTTCGCACACCAAATGCCTCCCGTTGCACCTTCCCGTACAGATTGTCTCCTTCTCTGGCCACCTGCCTCTCCGTGCTCCCAGATGGAGCCGCTGAGACCAGGGGAAGGAAGCAGAGAGGAAGAGAGGGCAGAAAAATGATGAAAGTTGACCTGGAGGTCCAAATATGGCAGAGAAATCTGCAGAGAAAAAACAGCCAAAGGTGTATGCAGAGCGAGAACGCCTGTCCCCGCTCTGTCTCACGTGCATGGCTATTATATACAGAAGCATAAAGTATCATTAGTGTTTACACTGTCATCAGTCATCGTGGCATAAGACAGGAAAGGAGGATTTTTTTCCCCTGGGGATGATTTTTCATTACAATTTCGCAAGGCACATCTATGCCTAGAATTAAAATGGTGACATATGGCCATGCTGAAGATATTTTATACTCTGTCCACTCGGACACAACCAAACTATCAAGTTCCCTTTAAACTGCCTTTATTCTCTGTGTGTATCGCACGCTATGAGTATGTGTGTGTGTGTTGTGTAATACACACACAATGGGTTAAGTTTATTGCTGACTGGATTCATCAGCCACTGAATATTCCCCACATCTCTGAGATGGGGACCAGAGAGTGATATCTTGGGTGCTGCGGAGCTGCTCAGGTTCCACACGTCGCTGCCCGGCCCCAGATGATCTGATAATCTCCTCCTGTACGCCAGGCCCCAGAGCTGTGCTCTGACACATGCCCTGGGTGAGCTGGTTGTTTAGGTGTCACTCGAAGCCCTTCCCAGGTTGTAGCACTGAAGAGGTCCTGAGGTTGCTCTTACTGCCCTTTCCACGCAGATCAGCTTTTTTCCTGGAGGAGGAGGTAGAGGAAGCACCCACTGTTCTGCTGGGAAGGATGCACATCCACCCCTAAAACCTTTTGCAGGGCCCATTGCCTCATCTTCTCGAAAGGCCTCCAGGGAACTCTGAGGAGATCCACCAGTCCTGACCCAGCAGGGGTACAGGGACCAGTTCCACTCCACCCAAGGCAGCTCCCAAACCCAACATGGTCTTAAGGGAGGCGGCTGAACACGCCCAGAGAAACCTCTGTGGTCGGCAGCCTCGTGAACCAGCCTCCCCACCTCCACGCTCGTGACCAGCCCTTGCCACCATGAACCAGCTGAGGTTTGGCCCCATCGCCACACAGGCTCAAGGGGTGTCTCTTCACGTTTATCTCTTCGCCATCCACCCAAGAAAAGACCCGTATTGTCTCTGAGGTGGAGGGAAAGCTGCTGTGTCACTGGAGCGCTGTTGTTTTATCTGGAAAGGGGCTGAGCAGCTTTCAAAGCCTGTTTCTATCCAGCCTCCACGTGCAGGAGGACTTGGGGGTCCTCAAAAGGTGCAAATTGCAGCTGCACAATTAAATCACAGGGTGTGTCCCGGCCTCTGAGGTCCCCTGGGCAGCTCAGCCCTAAGGAGGAGACAGTGGCATTACTAATCAGGGCTTTGACCTTTACATGGCTTTTATTTAATACACATTCCACACTTCCCCAAACTCCCATCCAAAACATTGACATTTCCGCTGATAGATTGGGTCAGATTTTGGAGTAGTTGGGGGACTCAATTCACTCTTACAATGGTTAAATTCTTACAGCTAAATGGGCTTATTCAGTTAGTGCAGCAGCTGGTGTGATTTCGAGAAGAAAATAAACATTTCCTTCAAATATTTTGATTGGCAACTGGACAACTGAAATACTCAAGCTCAGATTGCCAGGGTCCAAAAAAGCAAATGGGGGCTGGACGGCGAGTAAGAGAGGGAAACTGTAGTAAATCCTGGGAGGCAGAACTATGGAGCAGATGTGTGTGAGATGCACTGGGGAAGGGGACGGTGAGATGGGGCTTTTAAAGGCCATTTTCGGCTGTGATTCCTGCGTGGATCCGTGGCACCCCTGAGGGGAGGGAGCCAA
>NW_020956952.1:61948-64342 GCF_003031625.1 Empidonax traillii
AAAAAACCATTGAATGTGTTATAGAGGAAAAGGAAAATGTGCCCTGAGCACTTAGGTTTGATTTCGATTTGCATTTTATGGAATATTATTTATGGGCCTGTGAAAGCTAACGAAGGAGCACGGTCGGAGCGTTGGGGATTGTCATCTGGGAAGGCAGCAAGCACCAATCTGGGTTTTCTGGGGACTAGGGGGGGTTTAGAGGCTGCTTTTTTTTTGCAGTGTATGGCAAACCAGCAGTGGCAGAGCTGCTGAGTGTAAGGAGAGGCACGTTTTTTTTTTTTCAGAAAATAGCACTTTTTCTTTCCAGTCCACGTTCAGCCAGGATTTTTGTCCCGTGGTCCTGCCTTGCGCTGTGACGCTGCTGTCTTGCTAAAGCTACGGGCTCTGGTCAAGCTGCTCCTTGCAGAGCTTTTCCAGCCGGAGCAGTGCGGTTCGTGACCAGCTCAGGGCTGCTCCTCTCTTTATCTCGCACCAAAGCCACAGCCACGTTCGCAAACCAGGTGCTCCCCCGCCTTTCCCCTCCGTGGAGCCTGCGTGGGAAGGCAGGCGCTGCCGATCGCCCGCAAAAGGGCTGCAGGGGAGGGAGGAACCTCCTCCCCACTCCTCCTTCCAGCGGCCGGTGGCTGAAGGACTCACCCGGGATTAGAAAGAGGGTTCAGATCAAATCCCCCTCCCTTACCTGCCCCTCCAGAGCGTGCCCGTGTCACCACGTAGCTGGAAGGGATTAACTGAAGTGTTTTTTTCCTGGGGAAATGCTTCGGGGGCCTGGAACTCCAGCCCTGGGAAGTTCAAAATGCTTCATTGTAATAAATATATATATAAAGCACACATCCCTGTGCATGCAGAGCAGGCACCCAGCCCTATGAATGTGAGTTTGAATGTATATTCATATCCAAACCCAACAAGCATGTTTAGCATACTCACCTCACCTTCTCTCAGTCTGAGTGATTCAAAATCCAGCTGATGAGACCAAAAGAAGTCACTGGGGCTGGATTCCGCTACCAAAGCAGAAAGGCCCTGCTTTTAACAAGGGAAAAATAGGGCTCTTGGGAGTAATCCAGAAGGATGGAGAGCCACCTCCAGCTGGGCAAGGCTTTGAGCTCAGTACATCAGATTTGGGCTAGAATTGCTCTTTCGAGAGATCTTCATCTCACAAGGAGCCTTACAAGGCTGAGGAAGGTGCAGTCACTGTTTCTAAACATGCCCTCTGCAGACCCAGTGCTGGAGCTGGGCCTGGGCTGTGGAGTTCTCAAGTGCAGAGGTTTTACTTTTCTCCCTTGACAGCAAAACTCATTTCTCTCTGCCTTGATGCACCAAGGCCGGAGGTTTCTGGGCTTTGCAAGGACTGGCACCGGCCTTGGGACAGCTGAGAGAGCCACAGGAACACCTTGAGGTCCTCCAAGGATCTGCTGGTGTGGACTCCCACCCCTAACCTGGGCTCCTCACAGGGGATCCAAGAGCACTGAGGAAAGCTCCCTCTCCAGTTCCAAGCTGACTGTGACCCCTTTTGTTTTTAGATCCCCCAAGAAAAGGTGGGGGGGGCTCCGGCATCCAATGGAGCTGGGTAACGTCCCCACCGCGCTGCCCCGAACCTCCCTTCCCCCAGCAGAAGAAAGCCTGAATTTCTCACTCTCTTTATCCTCTTGGAAGGAGAAAAAATACACAGAGAACTCAAGCAGAGGGATATTGTGGGCTCCTAGCTTGGGAGTTTTCAGCTGTGTGTTTATCAGCTCCATCCCCTGATGGTATCAGCACGAACAGGCCACCCACAAGAAGGCTTAGCAGGCTGGTCTGGGCTCCAGCTTTTCCTCCCTGTCTCCGTGTGTGTGTATATACACCACGGAGGATCCCAGGGACCGGCCGTCTGGGGCCTGCATCCATTTATTTACTACACAGCTGATGAAATGGCTAAACATCTTTTTTTTTTTCTGTGTTTATGGGGTGTGTTTTTTTTTAATCTGCCGGAGATGAATAGAGCCCTCAGAGAAGCTCAGCTAAGTCGTGTCCCTTCTTGGATAGGAAACAACAAATTTTAGGACAGGAAATGGGAACAACTTAAACAAACGGGTTTGGGAGTTTTTGGGGGATTTTCTTTTTATTTAAGCTCCCCAGCTCTCTCCCCCCTGGCAGATCCAGGAGATGTTTTTTTCCTTCTGGCTTTAACTCTGCTGGAGGGCTGGAGGACAAACCCTCGAGGACGGTGCTCTAACCACCCTCGTTCTTCCTCCGCCCCAACAGGCACGTCAGACCTGAGCCCCTTCTCCGACCCCCGGCAGTTCGACCGCTCCTTCCCGACGCTGCCGGCGCTCACCGAGACCAGGTTCTCCGACCCGCGGATGCATTACCCCGGCGCCATGTCCGCCGCCTTCCCCTACACCGCCACCCCCTCGGCCA
>NW_020956953.1:0-2515 GCF_003031625.1 Empidonax traillii
CTTCCCAGCATCTAGAACAACTCCTGATCATGAGCCTGGACTTCCAAATTGCTTTATCTGACTTTGCGGGTGAAATTAAAATCCATTACCCCCCTTGCAAATTTATCCAAAACATAGACAAAATTCCCCTTAAATACACTTCCAATTGGTCTCCTAATCCCCTTCCAAACGCCTTAACAGTCTTTACTGACGGCTCAGGTACCACAGGAAATGCTGTCATTGTTTGGAAGGAGGGGAATCTTTGGCAACAAGACATTCACAAGGTCCAAGGCTCTCCTCAGTTAGTTGAACTGTCAGCAGTTGTTCGTGCCTTGTCCTTGCTTCCAGACAACCTTAATATAATTTCTGACTCGGCCTACGTGGTGGGCCTTGTTCAGCAGTGCGAGAATTCGTACCTCAGAGAAATTAAAAATGAACAATTCTTTCGGCTATTCCAAAAATTGCTTTCTGCTGTAAATCACCGCTCTTCACCATTTTTTATCACCCATGTTCGCTCCCATACCACGCTTCCTGGTCCAATAGTAGAGGGGAATAGACGAGTCGACCTCTTAGCAGGGTCAGCTGTCGTCCCACAGTGGTTAGAACAAGCCAAACTCTCTCACGATTTCTTTCATCAGAGTGCCCGAGCGCTACAAAAAGAATTTGGCCTCACTCAAAAACAATCTCGTGACATCATTTCAGTCTGCCCTGACTGTCAGCTCATTACACCATTGCCTGCAGAAGGGGTAAACCCCCGAGGGTTACTCCCACTGCAAATTTGGCAGACAGATGTCACACACATTGACTCTTTTGGGAAATTAAAATTCGTTCATGTGTCTATTGACACCTGTTCAAATTACATTGTGGCCACCGCACACTCAGGTGAGAAGAGCCGTGATGTACAGAAACATTTCACCACAGCCTTTGCTCACATGGGCATACCCAAACAGATCAAAATCGACAACGGGCCTGCCTATGTAGCAAAGAACACTCAGGAATTTTTAGCCTTGTGGGGTGTGGAACACCGCACCGGTATTCCTCACTCTCCCACAGGTCAGGCAATTGTTGAAAGAGCTCACCAGACACTCAAATCCATGTTGAAGAGGCAGAAACAAAAGAGCAGTGGCCTCTCCCCACATGAGTGTCTGCAAAAAGCCATGTACGTCCTCAACTTCCTCAACAGGATTGAGGACGGGCAGGCACCAGTTTTTAAACACTTTACAAAAACAAACTCCATTCCCATTGAAAAAGCCAAAGTACTTTACAAAGACTTGGTATCAGACAAATGGCTAGGGCCTTTCCCCATCATAACCTGGGGAAGAGGTCATGCATGCATACTCACTGATACAGGTCCACGATGGGTCCCCTCAAGAAGAATCAAGCCCTTCCTAGAGGACTCCAGACCCTCCTGATCCTCCACTTCTTGATTCCACCGTGGACCACCTCAGCTCTCTCAGTTCCGAACTGGATGCAGCAACCAACAGAAAACGTCTGGATCACCCTAGCCAAAGCCACCAATACAGACACAATGTGCCTTTCCCTCGATAGTGTAAGTCACCCCTTTAAGAGCTGTCTCGTGGGTATACCCGACTGGAATGGGTTTATCCAGAACGCTTCCCTTATAGATAATTTCCTTCCTTCTTCAAACACTATTTCCCAACTTCTCCTACGTCAGGGAACCCTAGACACAGACCCCCAAGAATTAGATCTTTTAGGTTCATCTGTAGCTATCACTTGCCTTAGGTTTAAACCCACTTCTAAACGCCTTACTCCAAAGCCTAACCTATCCCCCAACTCTATCATGTATACTAACACTACTGAATGGTGCAACTACTCCCAACCATACCCTCTTCCCACTGAACGTTTCTCTAAACCCACAAAACTGCCTTCCACCTATTTTCTTATCTGTGGTGATAGAACGTGGCAAGGCATTCCAAAAAATCCTGTAGGAGGGCCATGCACCATTGGAAAACTTGCTCTGTACAACCCAGCTAAATTGCAAATAATCAGAAACCAAATTTCTGACAAACCCAAACCCATTCGGAACAAAAGGGCTTTCATTTTAATGCGCACCAAACCTAAACCACCCCCAATCGCTGAGGACGCTAAGCCACCGCCACGCAAGCCTCCTCCAAGCCATCCAGCCAAGGAGGATGATCTAAACATCCACGTCCCACCAGATTGTGACCCCAAATTCCAAATTTGGTCCCACACTCAGAGATTCTGGGCCAGTTTCCCATTCGCCAACATTGGTGCAGCCAAAGCCCTCTCCACTCTAGCCCACATGGCCTGCTGGATGGCCAGAGAAGCCAATGCCACTTCCCTTGCCATAGGGAACCTGCTAGCTGACACCCTGAAAATCAAAGAAGCTACTCTCCAGAACAGAGCAGCCATTGACTTTTTACTTCTTGCCCACGGCCATGGTTGCAAAGAATTTGAAGGGCTGTGTTGTCTGAACTTTTCAGACCACTCTGAGAGTGTGTACAAAAGCATTGACACTCTAAAAGGACTTGTTAGTGACATCACCATAAACCAA
>NW_020956953.1:3137-17619 GCF_003031625.1 Empidonax traillii
CCACTCTGAGAGTGTGTACAAAAGCATTGACACTCTAAAAGGACTTGTTAGTGACATCACCATAAACCAAGACAAAGGTTTTTCAGGTCTCTTTAGTTGGCTTCACTTTCCTTCCCTTTCTGATTGGGTCAACAAGGTTATTAAAGGAATAATCTTGTTCCTAATCATCACTTTCTCTATCCTTGTCTTCCTACCCTGTCTAATTTTTTGTGCTAAAAAATCCTTGACTAAGAGTTTTTCCCAAGCTTTTCCAGTCCTGAAAAACAAGAGAGGGGGAAATGTGGGGAGTGGACGCATGGAAGCTTACAAAGAATGTAGAGAGATGCTAGAAGAACTCGAATGGGCCTCACAGGAAGACATCCATCTCGAAGTGCTCTGACAGCTGGGGCCAAGGAAGAGCCTGAAGTCCAGTGACAAGAAACAGGCCTCCACAAGACCCCCCTCTCCTGTTCCCCCAAGACCACACCTCCCCTTCCTCCCTAGCTACCCCCTTTCCCTATATGGCCAGACATATCCCTGGCCTATCTCTCCAAGCCCCCTTATCAGAAGCCCTCGGGATTCGATGTTTCCTAGCACAAACCCACCTTTGTACCAGAACTTTCTATAGCCCCCCTATATAACCAGCCTTGTAATAAAGGAATTCGCCATTTTGCGAGCCATATATGCTCTTGTGTGTATGTGTGCCTCACGTCCCTATGCAAGATGGACCCTGGGTCAGTCGCGTGGACATCCTCCACCACGCGATAGATTCAGTTGATGATTGCAATAGAGTTTACATTCTTGATGATTGGGATAGCTATTGTATGCTGTGTGATTACTTGCATTATTACTTCTGCTGTTTCTGTCTTTTCTCCTCTGTCTGCTAAGTATGTATCACCCCTGTGGACAACTCATGAACTAAGGTCCCTAGGAAAGAAACAGTTGTTACAATGTTTAAGCCAGGGGGTGGTGTGATGGACTGAATGTTATTAATGTTTTAAACATTGTCAAAAACATAGAAAGACTTTTGTCAAACTACAAGGAAGCAACTGCCTGTCTGTGGCCACTGAAGCCTGACTGGAATTTGGACTGTGAAGGGGGACTTGAGATAAGACTACTGTCTAATCATCTCAAGTCTGAGGAGAAGTAAACAAGGCTCAAGAAAGAAGAATGCATCTGTGTAGGGATAGGTGCAATTGCACAAGAACTTTTAATGGAAAGCTAGAACTTGTTTCACTTAAGAAAACTGCAAAAGGCCTTTTTAAACAGGTTACATGTTTTTTTCCTTCCTTCTGCATTTCAGAGAAAGTTGCAGGGAAGGAGCTGTGAGCAAGCCATCTCTCTGTGGTATGCATGTACAAGACCTCCTTGGGCCAGAGAGGGTGGTTGGGGGAGGAGAGAGAGAAGATAAAAGAAGCCTGGAGGAGGCAGGGCCTTTTTCCCCTGAAGGTCCAATGTGTGCAACATCGTAAAAAAGTGGTCCTTGCATCTGAAATAAACTTTTTTTTTAATCCTTCCACTGCCTTGGCATTCTTGGGAAGAATACCTGCGTATGTTTACCTTGCAATCTGTGTTAAGAATCAGCCCTAGCTGGGCTTGGGATGGTGGAGGAGAAGGGGTTTGGGTGTGTAATGGTAAAATCTCTCCACACCAAACCAAAGGAGTAAACCCCCCTGCTCTGGGAGGACCACGTACACACGGGACATTCACGTGAGAGGCAGCTGAGAAGGGGTCATAAACCATCAGATCCCCCAAAGTGCCCCCCCAACTCATTCTTGAGGCCTTCTACCACCAAAGGACTGCATGTGATCCAAGTAAAGCAACAAATCCAGAGCCTGTCACAAGAGACTGAAAAGATTCCTCACCCCAGGGGAAGTGCCTGGCATCTCCTGAATGTATAATAATCCACTCACTGGACTATATGTTTTGTGGGACCCTCACCACCAAGAAGATCAGAAGAACTAGACTGATGGGTTGCATGGAGTGGTGATACATTTTCTATTTTAATCTCTCTGTCACTCTTTCTTCCTCCCCCTCCTTTTTCCTATTTCTTTCTCTCTCTCTCTCAGACTATAGACTTTGGCATCTGGTCTCATTTGCACCTTTATTCAGGCAGAGGCATTTCTAATAATTTTAATAACCAGATCTTAACATGCCTGTAGTATAAAAAAAAACAAAATTTCATTTGTTGTAAGAGTGTTACATGCAATTCTTTGTTTATTGTGTGAATTTTAAAGTATTTGGTATGTATTAAATGTTTCTTTATTGTGAATGTTAGAATGTAAATTGCTGAAGCAGCTCCTAAGCTAAGACTGTGTGTTTAGAGTGCTCTGCAGTGTCGGCACAGCGATAGTTACCATTTTAGTGATATCAAGATCTGGGTTTGTGTTAATTGTGGATCTGATACTAAAGTGGTTCTCAGTAAATTAGAGATTTGGTATCATAATGGAATTAGGTTTGTCTTCACAAACCTGAGAATGGGAAATACTAAGATTTTCACCTTTAGGTTGTATTTTACAGCACTGGAAGAAGTTTAAAGGCTACCCTTTAACTGGGAAACAGTTAATAAAATACTGTAATAGTTGGTAGACAGAGTATCTATTAAATGATCAAGAGAAGTGGGCTGTTAATGGTAGTGTGGATTATAATATAGTATTGCAGTGTTAAACCCCGGTCCAGAAGCTTCAAGCTCTTACCAGGTGTACACATTCATTTTAGACTTCAAGAGATTTCACCCACATGAACCCTTGCAAAGTCTTTGATTCTTTGATACCTTGAGTTCACGTCTGGAGAAAAACTACATATTTTTCTTTAAGAGATTTCATTTGGTGAGAAAATAGGGGTTTGGGCAAAAAGGGTTTAAGAGAAATAACATGCAACTTCACAAAAGCATTACAACAGATTACTGAGACTAGCAAGCATTGCTATTGATACCTTGGAGTTTTGATTTTTTAATTTTTGTAGATCTTAGAAGTAGTTATGTAGTAAATATAGATTTTAAAGTAGCAATACATTATCCCTTTACCCTTTAACACACCAACCACACATAGCAAACCCTGTTACCCATTCCCATATCAATTCCCCTAAATTCCACTGGCCTGTTTAGTCTCATTTTCAAGGTAGAATTGTAAAGAACACCCTCAAATCTACGCAAGAAGATATAGCCATAGACACAACAACCTTCAGGTCTAGGACTCTGGAAGGCCTCCAAGAACATTGCGTGCTCTGAGGAAGATGAAGAAGAGGGGGTTCCAAAATGCCCCCAGACCCAATTCCCAAGAGACATGGCGGGGGCAGAATCTGGGTGGTGGCCAGATGGGGATTGGGTGAAAATCATTATAAAAACTGAAAACACCTGTATTTGAGGTATTCCAGAAAGCCTGGGAGCTCATTAAAACCTTTGTATCCTTATCTTATCTCCTACCTAATTTGGCTTGGAGCCTTTTTTTCCCCACAACCATTTAGGCAACAATTTTGGTGGCCTAGTACAGGGACATCGGGACTTGTGACTCCTCTGGATTGATATTTCGTTTTGCAGGGATTTCTTCCCCGGATGGCATATTTTGGAGAATTCCTTCTCCGATCTCGGGGAGATCAACTTCTCGCAACCACACACGGAGGTAAGATAAGGAACATCTTCTAGAGAATTTTAATTAGCAGCTGCGGGAAAGAGTTTTCCCCAGGGCTAGGGAATACAGTGAGACTGAGAAGGGAAACTTGGACTTGGGCCCAAAAAGTTGCAAGAGTCAGTGTTTTCCCAGTCTGTTGGCAAAGGGATTTTTGCATTCGCCAGACGTGGCTGCAGAAGGGGGGGGGGGGGGGGGGATGCCTTCCCGTGTTGGAACATTGCCTTCTACCTGAACCTGGTGGTTCTTGGGTAGAAAACCTGCCCAGCATGTGTCAGACTGTGACTTCTAGGCTTAGGTCTGTGTGTTGTTTTTCTCATTTGTTGTTTGCTAATATGGGATGTGTACAACCTAAGGAAGAAATTCCAGAGGGGACCCCGCTGGCTTTAGTTTTATGGTATTGGGATGATTTAACTGGCCCTGAAACACCTTTAAAAAGGCAGGAGCTAGTTAGACTCTCTATGGATGTTTGGCCTTTCAACGGGCAGATTAGAAGATTAGCATGGCCGAAATTTGGCTCTTTTGAGATCAATATGGTGTTTCATTTTATGACAATCCTTCATAAGGAGGAAAGGTGGTCTGAGTTGCACTATGCTGAGTTATTTTATTTTTTCTAAACCGGTCCGAAATTGAGAAAAGAATATAAGAGAGATAAAGTTCAGATAGAAACAGAACTCCTAGAAATGGCATTAGAGGAGAAAAAGGGAAAGAAAAATCATGTTAAGAGTGATCCTATCAGTCACGTCAATATTGAAAGCCCTGGAAATTAAGATCTGGACCTTTTAATTCCCCCAGATATGAGAATAACAAGCCCAGGACCCCTCCTGGGTCCGACCGCAGGTGCGGGGGGCGTAGGTCCCTTAGGAGCGGGGGTAACCCCTGGGGCGGGTCCTGCCAGCTCGGCAGGGCTGGCTGGATCTGCGGTGCCGGGTCCGGTTGCTTCGGGGGTCCCGGGGGCAGCGGCGGGACGAGCTGGGACCGCTCCGGGCGGAGGGGGGTCCTGGGAACTGCTGTTGGTGCTCTGGGACCGGCGGGGTCGGCGCCGCCTGTTCCAACCGGCACTGGAGCGGCGGGAGCCGGGGCAGCCCTTGCCCCGGCTGCATCAGGAGCTCTGGCACCGGCCGGACTGGCAACGCCGGTCCTGGCTGGAGCCGCGGGCTCTGCTGGTGACAGCAGGGGGGCAGTGGCCCCGGCCTGGGCCGTTCTGGGAGTGGCAGGAGCGGTTACCACGGCAACGGGGACGGGAGGTTCGAATCTCAGGACTGCGGGGGAGGAGCAGTGGCGGTGTCTGCAGCCGGGGTTCCCGCCCCAGTAGACACGGGACCCTCCAGCTCTGCCATGAGGGGCGAGGACGAACCCCTCCCCATCCCATCGGCACCGCCCGATCCTGCTGCGGAAGGGGGGAATCAGGGCTTAGAAGCACAGCATCGAGGGAGGGGCAGATTAAAAAGAAGCAAGTCAGTCTCAGCTACTGAGAGGAGACAAAGGCGGGGCCTTCACCCTTTTGACTCCTCGAGCGTAAAAGTTAAGACTCGGGATAGTGATTTTACTGATACAGGCACAGAAGTTTCTGAGGATTAACGATAGCTTGGGGGAGGGGGAAAAGAAACCACTTGTAGTAATACCAAAGACAAGGGGAAGAAGAGTACGGGAAGCTCAGTCAGACCCCAGCCCCGTGGCTAGTAGAACAAGAGCACAGAAGGAAAAACCTGCAGTAGAAGCCCCCTTAAGGCGGGCCATGAGTAACCAGGGTCCAGTTTTAATAAAAGTTCCTTTTTCTCTAAATGAATTGCAGCAGTGGAAAGCTTCAGTTGGAGCATATAGGGATAACCCAGACAGAGTGACTAGCTATGTGAAGAGAGCAATAAAAACACAAAATCCCGATTGGGATGACTTAGAGGCAATAGTGGAAACATTATTAGATCCTACTGAGATAGACATGGTCAAGCGAGCTGCCCAGAATACAATTGAGTCGTTCATAACATATGGGAAGATTCAAGGAGAACTAAAAGATGTATTTCCCTTAGAAGATCCCAATTGGGACCTCAATATACCAGAAAAAAGGGCAGCATTGAAACGCTATCAGGACTGGGTGGTTTATGGTCTTAAACATGGGATGCCAAAGGCAATTAATTGGTCAAAGATGTATGAAGTGAAACAAGATAAAAATGAATCCCCTACAGATTTTCTGAACAGGCTGAAAGAGGCCGTACGAAAGTACACAGACATAGATGTAGAATCAGAGTTAGGGAAAAAGCACTTGGTCTATTAATTCATAGGCCAATCTGCAGATGATATAAGGAGAAAGCTGCAGAAGGCGGGTGAGGACAAGAATATTGGTGACTTATTAAATATAGCTTGGACAGTCTATCAAAATAGAGATCAAAAAAGGCAGAGGAAAGGGGCTGGAGCAGGATAATGACTCCCAAAAACATCGCAAACACAATGTCCACCGTGAAAATTATAGATCTAGTTACCAGCATGATAAGACTAATGATCTATGTTCTTTTTGTAAAAAGAAGAGTCACTGGAGAAGGGATTGTTCAGACTTGAAGTGAATTTCCACCCCCTCCTCCAACCTCCCAACTGACTGTAAACCAGAATGCATGAAGGGGACTGGAGAATTCTACCCCAGCAGAACCTCTGGTTGTAGCTAAGCTGGGGGGAGGAGATGTAGAATTTTTAGTTGATACAGGTGCTGCATATTCTGTGTTAAACACCTTGGAAGGGAAACTGAGTCAGGATACTGTAACTGTGGTTGGTGCCACAGGGGTAAGTGAAACCAGGCCTTTCTTCAAACCTTTGTAATTTAAATTAGGGAAACACTGGGTAACTCATCAATTCCTCTATATGCCAAATTCTCCCATGCCTCTATTGGGTAGAGATTTATTAGAAAAACTGGAAGCTGAAATTAAATTCTGTAAGGGGGGGGGAGTAAAAGTTATTATCCCTGACACGAAATTTATCGAGGCAGCTGCCTTCTTCATACGGGAGAACCACAGAGAGATCCCTGCAGAGGTTGAGAATGCTGTGATCCCTTTAGTGTGGGCTAGTGAATATCCTGGGAGGTCCAAGCGAGCAGAACCCAATAAGCATCACGCTCAAGCCAAGAGCAACACCGGTAAGGCAAAAACAATACCCCTTGAAGCTAGAAAGTCGTCAAGGATTAGCACCCATAATTGAAAAGTTTCTTAAATTTGACCCATTGGTAGAATGTGAGTCCAAATATAACATCCCCCATCCTTCCAGTGAAGAAAGCTGATGGTAAGAGCTATCAATTAGTCCAAGATTTGAGGGCAATCAACAGAATAACTGAGGATATATACCCTGTAGTAGCAAACCCCTATACCTTGTTAACCACATTAACAGAGGAATTAGGGTGGTTTACTGTGCTTGATCTCAAGGATGCCTTTTTCTGCATTCCCGTACATAAGGACAGTCAAGAACTTTTTGCTTTTGAATGGGAAAATCCTGAGATGGGGAGAAGGACTCAACTCATGTGGACGGTCTTACCACAAGGCTATAAAAATAGCCTGATGATATTTGGAAACCAGCTGGCAAAAGAATTGGAGGACCTGAGAAGGCAGCAGCCGGAAGGAGTTGTCCTGGAGTACGTAGACGACATACTAATTGCTACCAAAAAAGTCAGGATCAATGCATCGGACTCGCTGTAAGTCTTTTAAACTTTTTGGGACTAAGTGGGTATAGGGTTTCAAAGGAGAAAGCACAAATTGCAAAGGAAATAGTCATTTACCTGGGGCTTGAAATCTATTGTGGACGTCGACAACTCAGCACAGATCAGAAAGAAACCATCTGCTGTCTCCCAGAGCCCCGCACTGTACGAGAAATTCAGGCTTTTCTAGGAATGGTGGAGTGGTGTCGCCTGTGGATAGCTGACTATGGGTTACTAGTCAAACCCCTATATGAAGCACTGAAAGCAACCAAGAAAGGAGTTGTGACATGGACAGATGAGATTAGAACCACATTTAAACAGTTGAAACAGTCCTTAATGTCAGCTCCAGCACTGGGACTACCAGACCTAACCAAGCCCTTTTAACTGTTTACATATGAGCAACTAAATGTTGCCCTGGGGATACTGTCACAGACCCTGGGAAACCAGCGAACAACTGTGGCCTACTTCTGCAAACAGCTAGTGTCAGCCAAGGATGGCCAGGGTGTTTGAGGGCTGTGGCAGCGACTGTTATCTTGACCCAAGAGACCCAGAAACTCACCTTGGGACAGCGCATTGTCGTGTATGTATCCCATGCAGTCCAAGTTGTGCTTGAGCAAAAGGGGGGCCACTGGCTCTCCCCTAGCAGAATGCTTAAGTACCAAGCTGTGTTGTTGGAACAGGATGATGTTACCCTAAAAAAAACATCTGTTGTAAATCCTGTGTGACGGTTTGGACCTGGCTCCCTGCCAAATGCCCGAAAGTTACGACAGCAGCCCCCTTCCCCCCTCCTTTCTTCCTTTAGGTTAAAGGAAAAGAAACTATAAAAATTAAAGAACCCAAAGTCAAGCTGCTTATGTAAAAATATATCTATATTTACGTAAATTACAGTTATGTACAGTTAAGATGCTATATACACAGTAAAAGGGGGTCCACCCCCCCGAAGGGATAGGGAAAGGGAAAAAGGGGACAAAAGGGAATAAAAGGGACACCAAACAGGTATACTAGATCAAACTCAAGAACTATACTGATAACTAACAAAACAGATCTCACCACGTCCCTTAGAACAGCAGGATCGGCAGTCACAGCCAGCACTCTCCAAACCTCCACGTGGCAGGACGGTGGACTCTGCAGGCCTCAGCCTCAGATAAGCGAGACCAATGCAGGGACCCACTGTTCCCAAACCTCGCCGGAAGAGAAGAGAGAGAGGTCTCTCATCTCCGACTTATTTATACTCTGGTTTACGTAAAAATTGTATGGAATACTGGGTACTTGGCTCCTTCCTTGGTTACAAACTGGTTACCAGGAAGGCCTAGACTAAAATTATCACATTCTCCACCTCTTATTCCATACTATTTTTACGTAACACTTGTATTTCGTGTTCACTTATATTCCGCGCATATATACACATATACATATTCGTATATAGTCCTTGTTTATTTTTTAGAGCATTTATCTTGTTGTAGAAGAATCAATGTCAGCATCAGGATTAGCTTGGTTCTCATTCTTGGCCCTTAGGTCACAATCACAGTTCTGGTTTTCAGGGTTTGTCCTCTGGTTTGGGCTGGTTTATTACTGGATACCGGCATCAATTGTTCAGGCCTTTCTCATTTCGTGACTGGTTTCCTGCAAAACACAACTCAAAGCACATGATTAGTTTTTCTCCAAGGTTAAATTTCCTTGGGGCACGCAGTGGATCTTTCCATCCTTTTTCATTACTCACCAGGTATTTCCGGGCTCTTGAGCGAAAACAATCCCACGAATGGGTTTGTCTTGGCCTGAGGAAGGAGTAATCCAAACAACCTTCCCTAACATACCTCTTAGATGGATTACTGGAACTTTGTTTCCATCTACAGTGTGGAGGGATTCTGCTTGTGCAGGACCAGCTCAATTGACAGAGCCTCTAGTGTTAACAAGCCAGGTGGCCTTGGCTAAGTGCTTGTCCCAGTTCTTGAGTTCCCTCACCTAGTGCCTTCAGAGTTGTTTTTAATAGTTCATTATATCTTTCAACTTTTCCAGCAGCGGGTGCATGATATGGAATGTGATATACCCATTCAATACCATGTTCCCGTGCTCAAGTGGCCATCAGATTATTCTTGAAATGAGTTCCGTTGTCTGACTCAATTCGGTCTGGAGTGCCATGTCTCCACAGGACCTGCTTTTCAAGACCTAGGATGGTATTTCAGGTTGTTGCATGTGGTACCGAATATGTCTCTAACCATCCAGGAGTTGCTTCCACCATGGTAAGCACATAGTGTTTACCTTGGCAGGTTTGTGGCAATGTGATATAATCGACTTGCCATGCTTCTCCGTATTTATACTTGTTCCAGCGTTCACTATACCACAGGGGCTTCAGTTTTTTGGCTTGTTTAATGGCAGTACAGGTTTCACAGTCATGAATAATCTGGGAAATAGTGTCCATGGTTTTATTCACCCCTCGGTCTCGTGTCCATCTATAGGTGGCATCTTGACTCTGATGACCTGAAGCATTATGGGCCCATCGAGCTAGGAATAACTCTCCCTTTTGCTGCCAGTCTAGGTCTACTTGTGACACCTCGACTTGTGCAGCGCAGTCTGTCTGTCTGTTATGAGCATGTTCTTCATTAGCTCGATCCTTGGGCACATGTGTATTTACATGGTGGACTCTCACATTCAGTTTCTTTGCTCTGGCAGCGATGTCTTGCCACAAATCGGCAGTCCAGATGGGTTTTCCTCTACGTCTTCAATTCATTTTCTTCCACCTGTCTAGCCATCCCCATAGGGCATTGGCTATCATCCACGAATCGGTGTATAGGTAGAGCTTTGGCCATCCTTCTCTTTCTGCAATGTCCAGGGCCAATTGGACAGTTTTGAGTTCTGCAAACTGACTCGATTCGCCTTTACCTTCAGTGGCTTCCGCCACCCGTTGGGTGGGACTCCACACAGCTGCTTTCCACTTCCGGCTCCTTCCTACAATGCGGCAAGAACTGTCAGTGAAAAGGGCATAGCGTGTCTCTTCATCTGGCAGCTGATTATATGGCAGAGCTTCTTCAGCTCGACTCACTGGTTCTTCTTCTTCTTCATCTGCTAGACTGAAGTTCCCACCTTCAGGCCAATTGGTTATAATTTCCAAAATTCCAGGGCGATTCGAGTTTCCCATTCGGACACGTTGCATAATCAAAGCCATCCACTTGCTCCACGTGCCATCGGTGGCATGATGCGTAGAGGGCACCTTATCCTTGAACATCCATCTCAGCACTGGTAATCGGGGTGCCAGGAAGAGCTCTGTTTCGGTACCAATCACTTCTGAGGCTGCTCGTATGCCTTCCTATGCCGCTAAGATTTCTTTTTTCATAGGGGTGTAATTGGCCTCAGAACCTCTGTAGCTTCGACTCCAGAAATTAAGTGGTCGCCCTCGCGTCTCACCAGGCACTTTTTACCAGAGGCTCCAGGAGGGACCTTTATCTCCAGCTGTAAAGTACATTCTTTACATCTGGTCCCGTCCTGACTGGCCCAAGAGCCACAGCATGTGCAATCTCTTGCTTGATTTGCCTGAAAGCCTGTTGTTGTTCAGGACTCCATTGGAAGTTGTTCTTTTTATGGGTCACAAAGTAAAGAGGGTTTACAATTTGGCTGTACTCGGGGATGTGCATCCTCCAGAAGCCTATGGCTCCCAGAAAAGCTTGGGTTTCTTTCTTGTTTGTTGGTGGAGTCATTGCTACGATCTTATTGATGACGTCTGTTGGAATCTGACGACGTCCATCTTGCCATTTCACCCCTAGGAACTGAATCTCTCTGGCAGGTCCCTTGACTTTATTTCTCTTGATGGCAAAACCAGCCTCAAGGAGAATTTGGATGATCTTTTGTCTTTTTTCAAAAACTTCTTCTGCTGTGTCCCCCCATACGATGATGTCATCGATGTACTGCAGGTGTTCTGGGGCCTTACCCTTTTCCAGGGTGGCCTGGATCAGTCTATGGTAAATGGTTGGACTGTGCTTCCACCCCTGGGGCAGTCGATTCCAGGTGTACTGCACACCCCTCCAGGTGAAAGCAAACTGCGGCCTGCACTCTGCTGTCAAGGGAATGGAGAAAAACGCATTAGCAATATTAATAGTGGCGTACTACTTCGCTGTCTTGGATTCCAGTTCGTACCAGAGCTCCAACATGTCTGGTACAGCAGCACTCAATGGTGGCGTGACTTTATTTAAGCCACGATAGTCCACTGTCAGTCTCCATTCTCCATCAGATTTACGTACAGGCCAGATAGGGCTGTTGAAGGGTGAGTGTGTCCTGCTGACTACCCCTTGACTCTCTAACTTCTTGATTATCTTGTGAATGGGGATCACAGCATCTCGGTTTGTCTTATACTGTCGCCTGTGTACAGTTGCAGTGGCTATAGGCACTTGCTGATTTTTGACTCGGAGTAGTCCCACAATGGAAGGGTCTTCTGAGAGGCCAGATAGGGCAGACAATTGCTTGGACTTCTCTTCAATCACCGTGGCTACACTGAAAGCCCATCGGTATCCCTTTGGGTCTTTGAAGTATCTTCTTTTTAGGTAGTCCATACCAAGAATGCAAGGGGCTTCTGGCCCTGTCACAATGGAATGCTTTTGCCATTGGTCTCCTGTCAGGCTCATATCGGCCTCTACCATTGACAATTCTTGAGACTCTCCGGTCACTCCAGAAATAGAAACAGCCTCCACACTCTTATGCTCCGATGGCATTAAAGTGCACTGGGTACCAGTATCCACCAAAGCCCGGTATCTCTGAGGATCCGATGTGCCAGGCCATCGAACACACACAGTCCAGTAAACTCTATTATCTTTCTGGTCTCTATCCTTCTCCTGACAGAAGGCAGGGCCCCTCTATTGGTCTTGATCAGAGTATTCATCGTCCGACTTTGACTTTGCCTTCTTAGAAGCTTTCTTGTTATTGTCAAAGCGGACCTCCATCTTTTTGTGTTTCAGAGGTTGCAGAGCATCTGCATCAACCACATAGACAATTTTTTTGTTGTCTTCCTTTTGTTGTAATTCTCTTACTCTGGCCTCAAGTTTGGAAGTGGGTTCACCATCCCACTTCTTCATGTTTTCTCCCTTACTACGCAGATAGGACCACAGTTGATTGCGTGATCTCCGTCTGGGGTATCCTTTCCTTCTGCGTGCTAGGAAAGGAGACCATGAATGAGGCCGGGACCAAGATCGAGGTCGAAATCGTGGTCGAAACCGTTTTATTGGTCTGCCTCTATAGTCTCTGCAGTCTATGTAAACTCTATCATATCTATCTTTATAGTCGTCTTCATATCTGAAATATAGGGCCTCTCCATTGCTTCCTTAGCATATGTAGGTCGGTGTTGGGCATCAGAGGACCTTTCCAAATTTTCGGCTATAGTCCGTATCCATGAACACATGGTGTCCACAGTTGGTTCATCCATTTTTGGGTTGTAAATTGATATTAAACAGTTGAGGTACGATGCAGGGGCACCTTTAATCACTTGCCTCCACATAGGCTCTGTACAGGCAATCTTCTCTGGTTCCAAACAGTCATAGTAATCTGAATTGCAGTAAATGAGTTCTAGCATAGCTAATTGTCTTAAGTATTGGACACTTTCTTCTGCACTCGTCCATTTTTTTGGAGAACTCATTAAGTATTCTTTAAATGGATATTTTTCCCTCACAGCATGGAGGATTCGGAGTCAGAGACTGAGATTGTATGTCTCTCTTGCGATTTCTTGTTCTATTTCACGGTCCTGAGTGAGGGATCGTAGTTGCTGTGCTTCATGACCCTCTAACAAGTGGTTTCTGGCCCCATTATCCCAACATCGTACCAGCCAGGTGAGAATTTGTTCACCAGGCCGGCGGCTGTAATTCCATCATAGATCCCGGAGTTCTGCTGGGGTCATTGTTCGCAGTACTTCATTCGTTCGCACAACTTCTGTTCCGGAATAAGGGTCTCTCCTACGTGGAATCATTTCCACTTCCCTTCTGACGCTTCTACGTGGGACCGCTTTCTCTCTCTCTCTGCCTCTTTCACGTGGAGGCAGAGACTGAGCATGTAGCGGGGATAGGCATCTGTTCCGTTGCCTAAGCCCACGAGGGGGAGGTAGCGAGTAGTCCTTCAGACTTTGGGATGAAGGTCTCAACCCTTCTTCTGTATCCTCCGCTGGAAAGTCAGGAAGAGAATATTTGGGTGTCAGCCTTGTCTTTGGTGGTTTATTGGCCATCTGTGCTGCCACCCCTTCTTCCATTAGGTGTGCTCTCTTTTCCTTTGGGCGCGCTCCTAATTCTTTTGGGCGTGCTCCTTTTCTTGCTGCTCTTTTTTCTCTTTTGCAGCCGTCCATTCGTCCACTACTACATAGCTGGATGGGATAGGTTCCATGGGGCTGGCAAGTCCCTTTGCTCCCTCTTCTTCTTCTTCTTCTTCTTCCTCTTCTTCTTCTCCTTTTATATGCCTGTAGCTTCTCCACTATCCCTTATCCATATCTTCTTCTTAGTTAGGGGAGCAATAGTGATTCTCGGGTTGGTAGTTTGAGTCTTCATCTCCGTTGTAGTCTTAACATTAGATGTTGTAGTTTGAGTTCCAGTGTCCATGAGATCTACGGTCTGGACTCCAGTTTCAACGGATTTAGCAGAAACTGTGCTGACTTCAAGTTGGGTCTGTGTTCCATGCTCAGTTGAATTAACGGAGACAACACTAACTTCAGGTTGAGTTTGTGTTCCACACTCAGTCAGCTTAACAGAGACGGCACTGATTTCGGGTTGAGTCTGTATCCCGACGTCTGTGGACTCAATAGGGGCATCATTTGTTTCAGGCGACATAGTTTGACTTTTTGCCTCTGCCCTAGGCTTTTGATAGTGATCTATGGCAGCTCCATAAGCTGTCACTAGACCCCAGCATAAAGCAAGGAGCTGCGTATTTGGATTATCGTATGAAAGACACCCTTCAACTAAACAACGTGCCATCTCATCAGGATTAGACACTTGTTCTGGCGTGAAGTCCCAAACAATGGGAGGTGTCACACTTCCTACCAGTTTGCCGAAATTTACCCATGCTCCTTGCCATCCAGAAACTGGCCTTTCCAAGACCCTTCCCAAAGTTCCAGCGAATCCTCTAGAGGTCTGGCCTTTTCTACAGTACAGAAGGCAACACAGCACCATTCGTCCAGTTTTAAATAACTCTTTCACCGCCTTCACCAGTACTAGGATTGTTACTAAACAATTTAAGTAAAAAT
>NW_020956953.1:18273-22562 GCF_003031625.1 Empidonax traillii
CACCTTCCATTCATTCCAATCAAGGAAAGTGAGATACTCCTTCCATTCATCCCAATCAAAGAAAGGGACATAGTCCTCCCATTCATCTCCAGTTGGGCGTTTCCCTACAGGATAGCCCAAAACAGGCACAAATATAGCTAATACAATGAAACAAGTAGTTAGAATAGCCATAGTTATATTATTCTTTCTTTCCGTTCTTAAACAATAGGTTTGTTTATATAAACAAGCCTCTCTTGGCAGTTTTCCCAGTAACTGTTCCAAAACAAACCAGGATAACCAAAACAATCTCCCCATATGGGTAACCAAAAGTATGTGACGGTTTGGACCTGGCTCCCTGCCAAATGCCCGAAAGTTACGACAGCCACTGGCTCTCCCCTAGCAGAATGCTTAAGTACCAAGCTGTGTTGTTGGAACAGGATGATGTTACCCTGAAAAAAACATCTGTTGTAAATCCTGCTATGTTTCTGTCCACAACATTGACTGACAGTGTGCCTGAGCATGACTGTTTGGAGACCTATTCCAGCAGACCAGACCTGAAGGATGTGCCTCTGGAAAACCCAGATTGGGAACTGTACACAGACGGAAGCAGCTTCATGCGGGATGGGAAACGGATGACAGGGTATGCTGTGACAACCAAAGACGAAGTAATTGAGGCAAAGGCCTTGCCTGCTGATGTGTCATCCCAAAAAGCAGAACTGATTGAGCTGACAAGAGCTCTAGAGCTGAGCGAAGGTAAGAAAGTGAATATCTGGACAGATTCTAAGTATGCATTCAGTGTGGTACACGCCCATGGAGCCATCAGGAAATACAGAGAGTTACTAACTGCCCAAGGCAGTGGGATTAAACATGCCAACTAAATCCATGCACTCCTGCAAAGTATTTGGAAGCCAAAAAAGGTATCTATTATGCACGGTAGAGCTCATCAGAAGGGGAAAACAATATCCGAATTGCAAAATAATTTTGCTGACCAGGCTGCAAAAGGGGCTGCAGAAAAAGGCATTTTAGCAGTAGTTCCACAGAAAGAAATTGATTTGACAGGATGTCCCAGTTTAAATGAGACAAGGGTCTTTTGCTGAGGATGGGTTAGGAGAAAAAGACCCAAACTTCTCTTTCTAAGCAATTATAAATCCAAAATTAAGAGGCTCCAATTGAAGGAAAACAAATTCTGGAAAAGGGAAAAATAATAGTCCTTTATTAAAAGGTATAAGCGTATTACCAGAAACACGAAAAAAAAAACCTAGTAAAACAACCAAACAACACTCTTATACCCACAAATAATTCCTTCAAAAACAAACCGATAAACAGGCAAAAGGAAGAGTAAAATAGTTCACTTTTTTGCACCCTTTGGTACAGTTCTAGCCACAGTCAGCAGGGGGCGCCGTCGGGTCACTGGAGATGCAAAACTTGTAATGTCCTGTACCATTCACCGGGTGGCGCTGTTGGATCACCAGAGATGTAGAACTTGTAGTGTCCTGTAGTAGCCACCAGGTGGCGCTGTTGGATCACTGGAGGTGCAGAACTTGTAATGTCCAGTGCCCGTCACCAGGCGGCGCTGTGGGATCTCTGGTCACTGCCACGTGGGATGGGGAAAAACAATACCCTCCTGGTATGTCGGAGGGAAAGAAAAAAACAGCCCAAAAACCAAAAAGAACAACTCAGTTCCCCTTCCCTTCCCACACTGGGAAAGGAGAGAGGGAATGCGGGGGGAAGGGGGAAGGAAAAAAAACCAACAATAAAACAAAAAGTTCTCCCAATGGAAGAAAACTCAAAAACTTCAGCTGGTTAGGATTTGCTTTAAACAGGGCCTGCAACCAGCACCATCTGAACAGAGAGCAGCAGTAAACTCCCCTCTGACAGGAAAGAAAAGAACCAGGCAGTGTCTGCAGCTCGCAGCAGGTCCCAAACCCCACCGGCACACACCAGACTCTCCTCCCAACCTGCGTGCCAGCCACACAGTAGCCCCCCCCCCCGAACTCCTCCCACTTCGTTGCCCAGGAGACAAGAAAAAAAAGTAAAGTGCAAGTCCTTATCTGCCTTGTCTCCTAGGAGACTAATGTCCGACCATCAGCCATGGGGGCTAGGTTTTTTGTAATCTGAAGTGCTTATCTTGACATCCAGGGGGGAAGGGAGAAAATTCTTCATCTGGTTACGAGAGCTAGCTAAAACCACGACATCATCCACCCCTAATTTTCTCCCTTTTCCATGCCACCACACATCTGTCAAATTAAACTTTTTTGAACTCCATACAAACATACATTATTCTAAACTATATACACATTTACAAATATATAGATACAAATACGGATACAATTATGGTCTGTTTACCCTAAGATGATATTTCCTTGAGGTATGCACCGTGTTTCTCCATCTTCTTGCATCACCGACCAGGTACAACCAGGTCCATGGGCAAAAACAATTCCACGAATGGATTTGCCTTTGCTCGAGGCAGGGTTAACCCAAACTGTTTTACCTAACATACCTCTCATGTAAACCACTGGGACCTTGTCCCTGTCTACAGTGTGAAGGGATTATGACTGGGCAGGGCAGCCTCAATTGATGGAATCTCTAGTGTTGACTACCCATGTAGCCTTTGCTAGGTGTTGATCCCAGTGTTTGAAAGTCCCTCCACCTAATGCTTTCAGGGTAGTCTTCAACAGTCCATTGCACCGTTCAACCTTCCCCATAGCTGCTGCATGGTATGGGATGTGATAGACCCATTCAATGCCATGCTCTTTTGCCCAGGTGGTAACTAAACTATTCTTGAAGTGTGTCCCATTATCTGACTCAATCCGCTCTGGGGTGCCGTGCTACCACAGGACCTGTTTTTTGAGGCCCAGGATGGTATTTCTGGCAGTGGCGTGAGGCACAGGATGCGTCTCCAGCCATCCAGTGGTGGCTTCCACCATGGTGAGCACATAGCGCTTACCTTGACGGGTCTGTGGTAGTGTGATATAATCAACCTGCCAAACCTCCCCAACCTGTATTTATTCCACCGTCCACCATACCACAGGGGTTTCAGTCTCTTAGCCTGTTTAATGGCAGCGCATGTCTCACAGCCATGGATAACCTGAGAGATAGCATCTATGCTTGGATCCACCCCTCAGTCTCATGCCCATCTGTAGGTGGCATGTCTGCCTTGATGACCGGCAACGTCATGGTCCCATCGTGCTAAGAACAATTCCCCTTTGTGCTGCCAGTCTAGGTCCACCTGTGACACCTCAACTTGTGCAGCTCAGTCTGCCTGTTCGTTGTTGAGATACTCTTCAATGACTTGATTTTTGGGCACATGGGCGTCTACGTGTTGATCCCTCACAATCAACTTCTCTACCCGGGTAGCAATGTCTTGCCATATATCAGCGACCCAGATGGGTTTTCCCCGTTCTTTTCCAATTGACCTTCTTCCATCTGTCCAACCACCCCCACAGGGCATTGGCCACCATCCATGAGTCCATGTAAAGGTAAAGTTTTGGCCACTTCTCTCATTCAGCAATGTCCAGTGCCAACTGGACAGCTTTGAGCTCTGCGAATTGGCTTGATTCACCCTCTCCTTCCATAGCTTCTGCAACTTGTCGTGTGGGACTCCATACAGTTGCTTTCCATTTACGTTTCATCCCTACGATACGGCAGGAACCATCAGTAAAGAGTGCGTAGCGTATGTCTTCTTCTGGTAGTTGGTTGTATGCTGGGGCTTCCTCAGCCCGTACCACCTGCTCCTCTTCTTCTTTTTCTGCTAGACTAAAATTCTCACCTTCCGGCCAGTTCATGATGATTTCTAGGATCACAGGGCGGTTTGGGTTTCCAATGCAGGCGCGCTGCGTGATCAGGGCCATTTGCTCCAGGTGGCATCAGTGGCATGATGCGTAGAGGGCGTCTTCCCTTTGAACATCCAACTCAATACTGGTAGCCGAGGTGCCAGGAGGAGCTGTTCTTCTGTGCCAATCACCTCTGAGGCACCTTATACTCCCTCATAAGCTGCTAGGATCTCCTTTTCTGTTGGAGTGTAATTGGCTTCTGACCCTCTGTAGCTTCGGCTCCAGAATCCAAGTGGGCGGCCTCGGGTCTCGCCAGGCACCTTCTGCCAGAGGCTCCAGGAGAGGCCTTTATCCCCAGATGCAGAGTAGAGCACATTCTTCACATCTGGTCCTGTCCTGACTGGCCCAAGGGCTACAGCATGGGCAATCTCCTGTTTAATCTGTTCAAATGCTTGCTGTTGTTCAGGACCCCACTGGAAATCATTCTTCTTGCGGGTTACCAGATAGAGAGGGCTTACGATCTGGCTGTACTCGGGG
>NW_020956953.1:22769-36606 GCF_003031625.1 Empidonax traillii
AAGTGGGCGGCCTCGGGTCTCGCCAGGCACCTTCTGCCAGAGGCTCCAGGAGAGGCCTTTATCCCCAGATGCAGAGTAGAGCACATTCTTCACATCTGGTCCTGTCCTGACTGGCCCAAGGGCTACAGCATGGGCAATCTCCTGTTTAATCTGTTCAAATGCTTGCTGTTGTTCAGGACCCCACTGGAAATCATTCTTCTTGCGGGTTACCAGATAGAGAGGGCTTACGATCTGGCTGTACTCGGGGATATGCATTCTGCAAAAACCTATGGCACCCAGGAAAGCTTGGGTTTCCTTCTTGCTAGTTGGGGGGGCCATTGTCGTGATTTTATCGATGACTTCACTTGGGATCTCGCGACGTCCATCTTGCCACTTTACTCCCAGGAACTGGATCTCTCGGGCAGGTCCTTGACTTTACTTTTTTTGATGGCAAACCCAACCTCCAGGAGAATCTGTATGATCTTCTTTCCTTTCTCAGAGACCTCTTCTGCTGTGTCCCCCCATACGATGATGTCATCAATGTACTACAAGTGTTCTGGAGCTTCACCTTTCTCTAGTGTAGCCTGGATCAATCCATGGCAGATGGTGGGACTGTGTTTCCACCCCTGGGGCAGTCGGTTCCACATGTACTTCACGCCCCTCGACGTGAAAGCAAACTGCGGCCTGCACTCTGCTGCCAAGGGAATGGAGAAGAACGCATTTGCGATGTCAATAGTGGCATACCACTTCGCTACCTTAGACTCCAGCTCGTACTGGAGCTCCAACATGTCTGGAACAGCAGCACTCAGTGGCGGGGTGGCTTCATTCCGGCCACGATAGTCCACAGTCAATCTCCATTCTCCGTCAGACTTACGCAAAGGCCAGATGGGGCTGTTGAAGGGGGAATGGATCCTGCTGATCACTCCTTGGCTCTCCAGCTCACGGATCATCTTATGGATGGGGATCACAGTTCGTTCGGTACTGCTGACAGTGCACTATTGTAGTGGCAATTGGCACTCGCTGTTCCTCAACCTTCAACAATCCCACAGCAGAAGGGTTCTCCGAGAGGCCAGGTAGTGAATTCAACTGCTTAGCCGCTTCTCACTCCACAACCGCTATCCTGAAAGCCCACCTATGTCCCTTGGGGTCTTTGAAATATCCATTCCTAAGGTTGTCAATGCCCAGGATACATGGGGCACCTGGACCAGTCACAATGGGGTGTTTCTGCCACTCCTTCCCGGTCAAGCTCACTTCAGCTTCCAACACGGTCAACTGCTGCGACCCTCCTGTCACCCCAGAAATGGAAATAGCCTCTGGTCCCACATGTCCTGTGAGCATTAACGTGCATTGAGCGCCAGTGTCAACCAAAACCTTATATTCTTGTGGGTCTGATGTGCCAGACCACCGGATCCACACCGTCCAATAGACACAGTTGTCCCGTGTCTCTACCTGGCTAGAGGCAGGGCCTCTCTAATACTGGTCTCTGTCCTACTCGTCACAGTTTTCCGTCTGCAAATACCGGTAGGAGGTACCTTCTAGCAGGTCAGATCCCTGCCCACGGGATGCCAGCACTGCACTCACTTTCACGGACTTTGTTTTCCTCTGGTCCTTCAACTCTTGTACTCGGGCTGCCAAGACACGGGTAAGTTTCTTGTCCCACTGTCTCATGTCTTCTCCATGGCCAGATAGGAAATACCACAGCTCGGTTCGTGAGGTCTGTCTACCCTCTCCAGCTGGGGAGCGCCCGGTTCTCACTGGTGCCACCTGGGAGCTGTTTCTCTCAATCTTTTCTAGGATTTTCTCCTGTTGATTTTGTAATTTTGTAGCTATGGTAGTGAGGTTATCGATCGAGGTCTCTACGGAGGAAACGCGGGCTTGTAGTGATTCTTGGACCATACCGTTGTACAGCCGAAGTTTATTTGCTATAAGTGCCACTGGCTCACTCTTTTCCCCAACCTCCAGTGATCTCAGGTAACTAACATGTGCAGATGGCCCCATACGTATTAAGGTCCACCACATGTATGGTGTACATCTAACCTTGTCAGGATCGTGATTAACTTGTATATCCCTTCTAAACAGTCCCTTCAACAGTGCCATTTTCCCTCAGGGGTCAGATCCCCTCCTCCATGGTATTGCAGCTCTTCGCAAAATGGTCTGTCTGCAAGGCCTCTCTGTAAACGAATCTCCCTCTCACAGCATCCAGCAGCCGTGCCCATAGAGACAGGGGCTTTGATTCTCTCACAAATGCCTCTTCAATGCCCACATCCTGGGCAACAGATCTCAAGAACCTTGCTTCACCACCATCAAGGTTTATGGCATCACCCATGGAGTCCCAAACTCGTATCATCCAGGTTAGTATGGGCTCATTCGGCTGACGAATGATATCTGCCCGTAATTTCCGGAGGTTGTCATACGATAAGGACTCAGTGATGATTTTTGGCTCTGGGTTGGCTGCCTGTGAGGGTCCTGCCTCCCCATCATCATCAACTGGGCAGGCTGATTTGGTCTTATATTTCCTCTTTTGGATAGGGGCAACCTCCATTGACTTGTTTGGCCCCTTGGAGTTGGCCTTATCTGGAGTCACCCTTGAATCAGGCCTCTCGTTTTCATCTTTTCCTTTTTACTGTGAGGGTTGCACCATACCAAGCACCTTTTGGTAGGCAACGGCTAAAGCCCCACATGCATCTACCAACTGCCTCTCTATGGGTTTACCACGACCTCTCTCCCTCACAACTGTTATTATCTGTGTAGGGTCTAGGAGTTGTTCAAGAGTGAACTTCCATGTTGGAGGAACTGAATCACTTTCTAGAAATTTACCCAAGTCCTCCCATGGCTCATGCCATTCAAGGTTTTCCACCCCTGGGGCTGTCTTCTGTGCCTGTTCCTGGTAAATCCTGTCCCTAACTACGAATATTAGATATGACACTGTGGCACAAGCTTGCACGAGAAGCCCAAAAAGTAAAACGTCTCTTACATTTAAAGAGAGTTTAAATTTCTCAGAGGCCATTGTATTGGAACCGAAGGGAAAATGTATGAAGGGCTGGGCAAACATACCCCCCTGTGTTTCTCCATAGGGGTAGGTGCCATTATCCTTAAAACCCCAAAGGAGACAGTGTAGGTTAGAGCAGTAATATATCCGTGAGAACATATCCCGAAGGAAAATAAAGGTACTGAGTTTGCTATGTCATAAAACCAGTGCGAGATCTCAAACATTACCATGAGGGTCATAGTGTCTGACCTGAAAAATATCGACAGGTGGGACATAGATTTCGGCATAATTATATACCACAGAAAAGCAGCGATCTTAGATTTCATGGTGCCTACAGGTTCACAAACACGTATAAAGTCACACAAGGGCAGTTATTCCTTTTCCACTTTTCCTCTCGGGACCCACGTTGGGCGCCAAAAATGTCCCAGTTTAAATGGGACAAGGGTCTTTTGTTGAGGATGGATTAGGAGGAAAAGACCCAAACTTCTTTTTCTAAGCAATTATAAATCCGAAATTAAGAGGTTCCAATTGAAGGAAAACAAATTATGGAAAAGGGAAAACAAAGAAATAACAACCCTTTATTAAAAGGTTTGTGTGTATATTAACAGGAACATGAAAAAAAAACCAAGTAAAGCAACCAAGCAATACTCCTATACCCACCAATAATCCCCTTCAAGAACAAAACCGATAAACCGGCAAAAGGAAAATTTAAATAGTTCAATTTTTAGCACCCTTTGGTGCAGTTCCAGCCACAGTCAGCAGAGGGCGCCGTCGGGTCACTGGAGATGCAAAATTTGTAATGTCCTATACCATTCACCAGGTGGCGCTGTTGGGTTACTGAACGTGCAGAACTTGTAGTATCCTATAGTAGTCACCAGGTGGCGCTGTTGGATCACTGGAGGAGTAGAACTTGTAATGTCCAGTGCCCATCACCACGCAGCGCTGTGAGATTCTTGGCTCCCGCCAGGTGTGGGGGGGGGGGGGAGAAGGGGAAGGAAAAACAACAGCAATAAAACAGAAAGTTCTCCCAATGGAAGAAAACTCACGAACTTCAGCTGATTAGGGTCCATTGTAAGCAGGACCTGCAGCCAGCAACAGCTGAGCCGAGAGCAGCAGCACAAACTCCCCTCCGACAGGAAAGAGACAAAGAAACCCCCGGCAGTGTCTGCAACCTGCAGCAGCTCCCCTCAGGGCAGAGAGACTGAGCTCCCCCCCCAGCCTCCACCCCCTTCAAGTCACACACATCAGTAGCCCTCCCCAAGTCCTCCCCCTTCATTGCTAGGAGACTAATCTCTTGACCATTAGTGACTTTTGTTCACCTTCTGGCTCATCCACAGAGCACACACGCAGCGGGGAAGGGAAAGAAAAATTCCTTGCTGAAATCAGAACTATGACGCTGATGCAGAGCAACTTGGAGACCATCATTGGTGGGATCTTCTTGTAGGATATTCCCCTAAAGCCACACAAATATTCCAGTATCTGATATATATAATTATATTGAGTGGAATGGTCCTGTTGTCCTTCTTGAACATCTATCTATGGTGAAAATTAAGTACCATAGTTAAGAAAACCCAAATAATGTGGGCAATGATGTATGCCTATCAAAACCCTTTGCCTTTGGAACTTAGCAAAAGAATTCATAAGTTTTAAGAAAAGGGGGGAATGAAACAGAGAAAGGTTTTAAAAGTAAACAGAGGGGCTGAAATCTGGCTCTTGGGACCTTGCTCTGAGGAATGCAATATTTATGTTAAGACATAGCAGAAGCAGGGACCAGACTCTAAGGATTAGCTTAGAAATATAGCAGAGATAGTTTGTTCTGTTCTGTTCTAGTAAAAGATAGCAGAAAGGTCAGCCTAGTAGTCATACATAAAGAGAAGATGGCATCCAGGGAGATAGGGGGGTGGTGGGTCAAGGGGAGTTTTGCAAACTTGAACTTGAAGTCAGCAAAACAAAGAAAGTTGAAGAGCTCAACCGAGGAAGAAGAGAGGAGAAGACCCTAAAGTGAGGTTGAAGAACAGGAACCACCACCCATACATCTCCTTAAGACAACTCCACCCCAGGTTCTGCCTAAACTCCACCCATTCTGAATATTATAATTAGATGTCAGAACCTGATGAATATGTATATAGAAATATTGCAACTCCTCACAGAAGTTGTATAAAGACCCTGACTTCTCAGTCAAACTTTAGAGCTACTTTGTCCGATGCGAATCGGGGCTCTCCAACTTTATGTGCAATAAAGACACAAATTCGTCTCTAAGCAGTTTTCTTTTGGCATCACCCTAAGGACCCGAACTCTGCCATTTCATGGTCACTGCAGCCCAGGTTGCCCTTGAGCTTGACATTTCCCACCAGCCCTTCCTTTTTGATGAGAAGAAGGTCTAGTCTAGCAAAGCACCTCTCCTTGTTGGCTCAAATATCACTTGGAGAAGGAAGTTGTCATCAGCACATTCCAGAAACCTCCATGATTTCCTGTGCCTTGCTATGTTGTTTCTCCAACAGATGTTGGCATGGTTGAAGTCTCCCATGAGGACCAGGGCTTGTAAATGTGAGGCTGCTCCTATCTGTCTGTAGAGGGCCTCATCCATTTGGTCTTTCTGGTTGGGTGGTCTGTAGCAGACCCCCACTATAATGTCACCTGTACCTGCTCACCCTTGAATCCTGATCCATAAGCTCTCAGTCAGCTCCTCATCCATCCCCAGGCGTGTAGCAAGACAGAGAAAGGCCTGAGGAATGTCTAGATGACCTTGTATTGTTTACTCTAAGCCATGATTTAGTGCCCAGGGACAAGTTGAGCTCTCCAGTTTTGCAATTCACCATGTGGGGGTGTGAAAAAGGTGTAACTTGAAACTCCAAGGTCTCTGCGTGTGTGTGTGTGTGTGTGTGTGTGTATGTGACAGGTTGGACTGAGTGACTGATGTGTGACTTGCAGCTGTGTTCTGCCTTGATTCGCTTAACCACTCCCATCTGAAAGTGAATGAGATAAAAACCCTGGATTGTGAGCAATAAAGCAATTTCTGTCCATCAAGCCAGAAGTCCGTAAGTCATTCTGTCACACAGGCAGAGCTCCATGCACTCCAGCTTGTCATTGACATAAAGACCAGAACACCAGTGTATTCTTTATTCCACATATTCCTAGCGTATGTAAGAACAGAGAGTCTCCTCTGTGTTACTCCCTGAAGGTAAAAGGCAAGATGTAAGGACATAAATAGGACCAAGACTTTTGTCTATTCCTGATCTCATTTCTAGTCAAGGTTTTAGTCAGCACATACAGCAAATGCAAGAAAAATAATGTTTTTTAATTAATTTCTGTAATTTTATGCTTTACATGTTGCTACCTCATGCTAAGGATCACAAACCCAAACAATTCTTCTTTTTCCAGTAACTCTACCAAGTCTATTGCCTATCCTAGGCATGTTGCCTTACAAGCTTCCAGTACACATCTTACTCTCAGCACAATGCACTCAACCATTTTGTGAACTTTTATAAAATACTCATTTTCTTTTTCCATTCTTATTTCTTATGCTTTTATCTATTTGAAAACAAAAATATTTTTTCTGATTTCTGAAGTATCTCACATCATCTCTCTCATGATGTGCTGGCAGCAAGATCTCCTTTTACTCTGCTTTGAGTAAGTAATTTGGTTTTGTACAGTTGCTTTCCAAGTAGATCAGCATTAAGACCCAGTACAGTTCTACTCCTGCTTAAAAACTTTCTTCTCATTTCCGATTTTCCCTCTTTTACACTTTCTTCTTTGTCATTTTAAGGTTGGTGTCTTGGTTTAAAGGCAAATGTCTGCCAAGGAAGGTGGGAACCTTCCTGGAATAGAAAGAGAACCCCTCCCTCCAAATTATTATAACTTCAAAAATAAGAGTCTTTCAGGCAAAAATTTAGAAAAAGGAATAACAATTCTTTACTAAAAAGATATATAAAACAAAATAGAACAAACACCAACACAATAACAGACTTTCACCCAGCTAAATACTACTTATTATACTACGTGGGCCCCATGCAAGGCAAAAACTCGCAGCCAGCAGGGCTTTGGGAGTCAAAGGGGCAGCTGAGAGCATGGTGCTCTTTTTTTTTTTTTCTTTTTAAGATAATTTTTTAATAGAAGAGGAGCGGACACAGAGGAGTGAGCAGTGTCACAGCTCATTTAACAACCCTGCATGCAGTGGGCAGGCGGAAGGGAAAAATTCCTGTCTAGTTTCCAAGAAGCAGCAAAACCATGACAGCAGGGCAGGTAGGGTTTCTTTTGGGGTGGTTTTTTTCCCCGTCTTGTCTCCCAGACTAGAGGGGAGCTCCTTCTTCAAAGCAAAAAATCACACGACAGTCTAAAGCAATACAAAAGACCCTTCTGAACAGGATTTCCTTCATTCTCCTGGCTCAGAGAATGGTGGAGAAGTTCTCTGTGATTGTCTTTGCCAGTTCCACATACCTCCAGTACCATGGACTTTGGCGCTCAGCTGCCTCCTTGGTGGTGCTCACAGCAGCTCCAGGAGGGTCCTGGCTTGCCCTCGACCCCACACGTCCTGTGTCATCTTCTCGGCGGACTGCCATAACCACTGGAGCTTGCTCTGGACTCAGTGGAGGAGATTCTAATTCCCCCCTACACCAGGAAATTGACCACAGAAAGGTTACAGACTGTCTCTGCCACTGTCGCAGCCGCCGTCTTGGTCATGTGGGTCCTGGAACTTGGCACCATGCTCTCTTAAGGGACACAAAAGAAGTGGCTTTCTGGTTAATTGCTCAGAATCTTGTCTCCTAGGAAATGGGGGGAATGAGGGGCTCCTCTTTACTTTTTTTTCTCTCATCTCCTGGGATACGAGAGGAGGAGTTCTGGGGCTTGCTGTGGAGGCTGGAACAAGGTGGGAGTGGAAGCTTGGTGGTTCCTGTTGTTCTTGGCCTGCTTGCCAGCTGCGGATCCTGCTTGGATTTTTTTCATCAGAGAGGAGCTGTTTTCCTGGAGGTTTTTTCCCCTTCCCCGTTCCTGTTTGGTTTTTTTCCTGGCGGTGGTCCTTCTGCACATCAGGGGGAGAGGGAGTACTGTGCCGTGCGATTCAACCAGCCGAACAGAGTGAGTTTTTGTGGTTTTTTTTGATTTCTCCAACACACCCCAGAGTCTGTTGCCCACACGTGGTAATGACCAGTGATTCCACAGCGCCCCCTGCTGGTCAGCATAAAGAACTGCAGGCTCTGCATCTCCAGTGATCCAACAGCACTCCCTAGTGACTGGCACAGGACACTACAAGCTCTGCATCTCCGGTGACCCAACGGCACCCCCTGTTGACTGTGGTTAGAATTGCACCAAAGGGTGCAACCTGAACTGTTTACCTTTTTTTTTCTTTGCTTGTTTATTGGTGTGTTTTGAAGGGGATTATTTGTGGGTATAGGAGCATTGCTTGGTTGTTTTACTTGTTTTATTTTGTTGTTTCTGCTAATACACATACCTTTTAATAAAAGACTACTATTTTTTTTCCCTTTTCCATAATATTTTTCCCTCAATCGGAACCTCTTAATTTTGGATTTAAAATTGCTTAGAAGGAAGAGGTCTTTTCTCATAACTCATCCTCATCAAAACACCTGTGTCTCATTTAAACTGGGACACCCGCCCTCCCTCCCCACCCCCGCCTTAGGGCATGGGCAGAAGAAACAAAAGAATCCCACTTCTGTAGAGAAAGCTACTAACTTTCCAATGGGAGAGCCATTAAGATCTGAACTAGAAAACAATTGAACAGAGGCAATGATGAAGCATGTTTTGAAGCATATTTCACATTATCAGTTTTCTACAAGCCCATCGACTGATCCCAACAGTTTTGATGGAGTCACCCTCCCACTTCTCCCTATTTCCAACTTACTTTTATATTATTTCTTTAGGTTTAGGTAGAACTTGAGTGACTTTAGTCATAAGTACTTAGATAGTTGCCCTTGGCACCTATTTCCCTTGATGGACTGATAATATATGGTCATTGAACTACAAAGTGACACCATGTTCCCCTCCAATGTTTATGGAAGGAGGCCAAAGTGCCTTCACCTTACTCTCCTCCTCCGTTCCATCCCCCATAGCATGTGCTTATGATTGTTTAGGGAACGTTTGTGGGGCATGTCAACTGTGTTCCATCTGGGCAGCTGCAGGTGCATTTTACCCTGTAATTCTTAGTTTCCTCTAATTTTTAACCCTATCAATTGTTTCACACTGTGTGATCATGGAGAGGACATGAGGAGGTGGGATGGAAAACCCACCTCTGCCCTAGCAGCACGGGTATGTGAGTTGAAAGAGAAAAACAAGCACTGCAGGAAATTCTTCAAGGATAAATGCTCCTCCAGTTTCCAGTGGGCAAGTCCTTAGACAGAATAGAAGGACTGATGTTACTTCCAATCCTCTTGAAGGAACCTCCAGGTCATATTTACAAGAAGTGAGCAATGAGTACTATGACGAGAACTAGAGGGGCCCTGCCTCCAACCAGGTGGAGGAAAGGGACAATCAGATCTACTGGACTGTGTGGATCCAATGGCTCAGCACATCAGACCCACAAGAGTATAAGGCTTTAGTTGACACTGGCGCACAATTTACCCTGATGTCATCAAGATATGTTGGGGCAGAATCCATCTCTATTTCTGGGGTGACAGGGGGATCCCAACAGCTGACTGTACTGGAAGCTGAAGTGAGTTTGACTGGCAACGAATGGCAAAAACACCCAATTGCGTCTGGTCCAGAGGCCCTGTGTATCCTTGACATAGGTTACCGCAGGAAAGGGTACTCCAAAGACCCAAAAGGGCATTGTTGGGCTTTTGGGATATCTGCTGTGGAGACAGAGGACATTAGACTGCTAGAATACCTTGCCTGGTCTCTCAGAGGACACTTCTGCTGTGGGACTGCTGAGGGTCAAAGAACAACAGGTACCAATTGCTACCACAACAGTGCACCGTCAACAATATTGCACTGAATGGGAGTCCGTGACAACCATCCTTGAGATGATTCGTGAACTGGAGAGCCAGGGAGTGGTCAGCAAGACTTGACTCGCTCACCCTTTAATAGTCCCATATGGCCTGTGCATAAGTCCAATGAAGAGTGGAGACTGACAGTGGCCTAAAAATAAATTTTTGAATTTTTGATTTAGCAAATCTAGCAAAATGGTTACAAATATATATGAGTTTTTACATTTGAAGCTTCTTTTATGAAGTTGTGATAGTTTGGACCTGGTTCCCTGCCAAATGCCCAAAAGTCACGGCAGTAGCCCCCTTCCCCCCTCTCTTCTTCCCTTAGGGCAAAGGAAAAAAACTATAAAAATTAAAGAACCCAAAGTCAAGTTATTTATATAAAAATATATATTTACATATATTACAGTTATATACAGTTAAGATGCTATATACACAATAAAAGGAAATCCAAACACCCCCTGAAGGGAAAGGGGAAAAAGGGACAAAAGGGGACAAAAAGGGACACCGAACAGGTATATCGCGATCAAACTCAAGAAACTATACTTATAACTAGCAAAACAGATCTCACCACGTCCCTTAGAAAAGCAGGATTGGCAGACACGGCCAGCACTCCCCGAATCTCCACGTGGCAGGACAGTGGACGCTGCAGGCCTCAACCTTAGATAAGAGAGACCAACACAAGGACCCACTGCTCCTGAACCTTGCCAGAAGAGAAGAGAGCGAGGTCTCTGATCTCCAACTTATTTATACTCTGGTTTATGTAAAAATCGTATGGAATACTGGGTACGTGGCCACTTCCTTGGTTACAAGCTGGTCACCAGGAAGGCCTAGACCAAAACTATCACAGAAGTAAAATTACCTGAATCCAGGGCTCAACTAAATCTTTATAGATTGAAGGGATGTGCTGGACTCCATAATGAATAAGCTTAAAATTGCTGTCTTGAGTTCTTGTCTGCAATCCATGTGTAGATTGCTCCTGAATTTGTTGCTGAACCACATAGAGAACAGAAGAATCCACAGGGATTGGCAATTCATGGCTACAGATTAACAAATTAAATCTACTCAAGTAAATACTTTAGCATGTTTAGGAACATAAAATAAAGACGCAGAAACCGTTTGTTTTACTCAGACTGAATTCTTACCTATAGAAATCATGAGATCTCCATTTAGATCTACAAAGAGGGCATATAAGTGGTTCTCTGTTTCTTCTGCATTCTTCTGCCCCTGGAACACAGAAACAGGAAAATACATATTTAGATTTTACAGTGCATAAAAATAATAATGCCATATTCTAGTTTTCACTTTAACTGAAGAATATCAGTATCAGAATAAACATCTCTGAACTGAGCCATTTGCAGAAGCTTGGTAAATATGTGCATTTAAACATTTTTGCATGCAGAAACACTTCATCTTAGCACTACAATTAATATTAAAAGTTATGTATTGAAATGCAGTTCTTTTTGTGCTTCAAACACATGCAATACTTCTTCAGAGGTATTAAAACATGTAAAATGAAACTTTTTTTGTTAAAGTAAACTATTTATATGCTTTATTTAATGCAGTATATAAAATCATAATAATTAGACTACTTTCACACATTCTAATGACAAGTCACAGAGGGACAAATGTACATTCCTAACCTTGCTCCACTTGGACATGATCCTGTCACTCAAGTAAGAGGTTTAAACCTCTAGCCCTGGAGTTCTTTCTCGGGAGCCCCTGGTGGTCTAGTGGTTAAGGACGTGGCGCTGTCACCACCGAGGTCCGGGTTCGATTCCCGGTCAGGGCCCTTCCCCTGGCAGATGGAGCTCATTAGCCCTGTAAGGCAATCCATTTATGTCCTGAGGACCTCGCTGCCACCATCCAAGCTTGCTTGGCCCCGGTAGATGAACCTTAGGATTAAAGGATGGGCTCAGTTCCGAGCACACTGTGTCTCACCTAAAAAATCCAATGCGCAGGCTGGAAGGTGGAAAGACCTTCCCCGGTTCTTCGTTCGCGAAGACTGGCCATTACAACCAATCTAGGCAGTTCTTTCTCAAAGCATTCACAATCAAGTTGAAATTTGATAACTGATAAATAAGGCATATCAATAGTAACTGAATGATACCAAACTCTCAAAGAGCTATCCATCACTTAAGAGCAGGTTTCTGTTTAACTTTTAAAACAAGAAACCCTAAAGTACTGTCATAGGTTTACTTGTTCTAAAAATCCCAAGGGGGAATTTTTTTTCTTTCCCCTGCATTGCTGTAAAAGAAAGATGTTACACAAGGGAGCGGGAGGGTGTTAGCCTAGGGCGATTGACACACACAATGGAACTAGCTAGCAGATCCACATTCCACGCTGATAGCCCTCAGAAGACTGGAGGGGGGAGGTGATGAGGTTTTTTTCCTCTCCTCAGGAAATGCCAAGCATTTCATTTTGCCCTGACACAGGGAGGGTGTGAGTTCACTTTGTTTTTGGTCAGGTCATCTGTCTGCTTCTGGCCCCAGTTCACCTTCGTTTCTCCTGTGCCCTGTTCTTCCCCTAGACTGCACTTGCTCAGATTTCATCAGAGAGGCTTGACCCTTCTGCAAATGAACCTTTGGGGGAGTCCCAGCTGGAGCCAGCCTCTGACAACCTGAGTTTTCTGGAAGAACCCCTTTTTCCCCCTTCTCTGTGGGAAGGGAAGATCTCCATTTTGGCTTCTCCCACTCACCGGGGCCCCTAGGCAGCGACCACCAGAGCCCAGTAGCACCCCCTGCCGACCACCACAGAGCAACTGCAGACTCTGCAGAGATCCAACAGCGCCCCCTACTGATCATGGTTAGGATTGCTCCAGAAGGTAGAAAGTACTGAACTGTTTCCTTTCTGAGGGGGTCTTTTGGGTACAGGATTGTTGTTAAGTTATGTGTTCTTTTGTTGTTCTGACAATACACATATATCCTTTAATAAAGGGCTGTTATTTTTTTCTTTCTCCATACTTCCTCAATTGGAACCTCTTAATTTCAGATTTACAATTGCTTAGAGGGAGGAACTTGGTCTTCCTCATAACTCATCCTCCTTAGCAAAACACTTCAGTCTCATTAAACTGAGACAACCACACACACACTAAGTTATAATACTTTTGCATATTTAGAGTCACTAGAACTTAACGGGACAAAGGTGACAGCGTATGTATTGACACACAGTGGTGATGTAATTTGTTTCTGCATCCACCTTCACACACAATTAGTCTCTCTTCATCCAGCATGTCTAAAAAGCAAATGGGGCACATCTGGTCTTCTTCATCCTTTATGTTATAAAAATAAAGATTTGTGATTGTAAAAATGGCAAATCAGAATTCAGAATATGTCGTGGGTTGGAGTAGGAAGAAATGACACAGACCTTTCTGGATCCAGGAACTGGAACCTTTATTGCACGTATTCCAGTAGGTTTTATACACTTTTTAGTCTACACATGTTAAATCACTAGTGGTTTTCAAGTTACATAAATAACTCTTGATTGGGAGTTTGCAACATTATGTCATTCTGCTGAATCAGTATAAAAGAACTGCCCACTACGCATGTCATATAACAAGGACTCAGCTTACTCTGCTGGAAAACCATTTTGTTACACCTTCCGGGTACGTGCACGCCACCTTGCCCTATACAAGAGTTCCTTCTTGAGTTTCTATCGCATTCCAGGGTCCCCAGACCAGCTGGGAACCCACCATAAGAATAGGTTTTAACAGTGAAGAAGATGAACTTCCAGTTTGGAACAGTTTTGACGGAGAGGCACCGGACATACACACAGATCTATAAGATCACAAATATGTCCCCTTTATTGCAATCGTCCAGGGTTTTTATAACATCTCTACTCAGGGTCCCGTGACAAGAAGCATACAATTGGACACCGGCTACCATCTAGTTGAAAACATTCATTACAAATTCCTTTATAATTGGACATTAAT
>NW_020956953.1:39916-40227 GCF_003031625.1 Empidonax traillii
TTGTAATAAAAGCAGCAAGAAATCCTGTGGAAGGACAGATTACAACAAATGTTTTAAGAGGAGACAGAGATGAAATTTTTCCAGTAGGAAAATCTAACTGGGACCCAAACAGCCCTGAGTATTATAAGTTATTGGATCAGTATAGAAGATTGGTGCAGGTGGGATTGTGAAGCCCTACACCCAAAGCAGGGAATTGGGCTGCCTTGTACCATGTAAGGCAAGAACAGGACGAGACCCCCACGGCATTCTTGGACACATTTAGAGCTGCCAGGAGAAAATACACTGCCCTGGATCCATCAGTGTTGCAATAT
>NW_020956953.1:44412-49596 GCF_003031625.1 Empidonax traillii
GGGAAAAGGGTTCCTGAAGGGAGTCCGCCAGGAATGGACCATCACCCCACCCCTGTGGAGAACTGCAGGGAGGTGTGGAAGGCCAGGCCCCTCCTCCCCCCTCCCGATGTACTGGCTTAGATGAAAAGGGGGGGCAGGGGGGGAAGGAAGTCTGCTTGTTCACTGCTGTATTGGAGGCAACAAAACCTCTGTTTTGTTCTGAATGAGAACTAACAATGTATTAGAATGGGACTGCAGAAAAGCAGACAGACTTGGAAGATGTGCCACCAGAGAACTCAAGCTGAGAGTCATATGGATGAAAACAATTTTGTGCAGAAGTGAATGAGTAACAGAATGTGCCTTACCAACTGCGAGATACACCAAGACAAGAAGCCTTACCATCTGATACACCAAGACAAAAGGTTTTGACTGTAACAAGTATCCCTGAGAAGGGTCAGGAGGAAGTATGATTCAAAGAAATTCTTAAACAATATTTAAAGCACACTTTTCTTTCGACCAGGCGCACACAGGGGGTTTCCCCTCCAAGTGCATGTCCACCAAGTACAAAAAAACCAACAGCTTTTATACATTTGGAAGGAGTAAGTTTCAAAAATTATCTATCATATACATTCTTTGAGAATTTGTATGATCTGCCTTATCTAAATATACATTCCGTTACCCATCCCTATTTTTATTACTATAGAGTAGTTACATAAAGCTTTATCATTTCAATCAACTATGTTCCTCTCACCCATCTCCTGTCTCCCTTGCAATGTTATTGATTACTCTTGCTACATGCTAAAAGCCCTTCTTTTCCAGCTTTCCCTGTCAGCTTATCCTTCATGCAAGCCATAGTTCCCCTTTATCTTAACTGTCCACAATTGGGCAGATCCCTACTTGCAGGCAGCTACAATTTACAAAGTCACATTTCAGGCTAAATTTCAACTAACATGGTTAAATTTTTATTTTATTTTGTTTTGTCTTTATTTCAAGTAAACAACAATTTGTGGGAAAGCTTCTGTCATGGTTAAAAACTGTTGTAAAACAAACTACAAGCCTTCAAAGGAACTTCTAACAGAATGAATGGCTTTAGATCAGCCTGTGGCCTCCAAAGGTGGTATATACAAGAATCAGATGCTAATTTGAGTAACACTGTCAAAACACCAGACAATGCAATAACTATTGTATTTTGATTTTTGTAAGCTTTTGTTCTTTGTTGCTTTTAGGCTTCTTTTATTGTTAGTGTAATTGCTAGACTGCTGCCTCTTTCTAACAGGTTCAAGTGGGACCAAGTTTTCTCCTTTTGCATGTGTTTCATAAGAAGGTGATATGGCAGCAGAATAGAAAGCTCATATTGTTTTGCTACATTAATTGTTTTGAAGTTTGAAATGTTCATATTTGCATATATTCTGTCCCATCAGTTTAACAGCGTTTTGTGAGCACAATTTGGAATATCTGTGTCTCCTCTGAATGCTACAGCTTGTGGAAGAGATTCCTCCTTGGGATGGATTGGTTTGGTGGGGAAATCCACATAGGATTTCGTGTGATTGTGAGATCAAATTAATCTACCTTATGCCTCTAAAATGCTTTGTCATCCAGTATCATCAAGGAGTGTGTGAACGTTGAGCTTCACAGAAGAGTCCTGTGTTATGAGGCAAAGAGGGGTAAGCAGGTGGTTGCAGCACTGCAAATGAAGGACTGGTTCTGTGGACCCTCCCATGGGACCATGAGACCTGTCTCACATCTTGCCTGCAATCTTTGAGACAAACTGGTGACATCATTAGTGGGATAATATGTTTAGATTGTTTTAAATGATTTGTTTAAATTGTTCCTAGCTTTATTGTAGTACTGCTGTTTTGTTAGTGTGCATATACTGATGTCTCAGAGCTTTTTTTTGATTTTTAAATTTTTATAGATTTTAGAAGTAGATGTATAGTGAATGTAGATTTTAATGTAGCTGTATTATATCCCTTACCCTGCAACATAATGTTTACATATGCCCAACCCTACTACTCCATTTCATATCAATCCCTGTAAAATTCTGTTAGCGTGTTTAGTCTTGTTTTCAAAGTAGAATTGTAGAAAAACACCCTAATGCCTGGACCAGAAGATATCACACAGACACAGCAACCTTCAAGCCCAGAACTTTGGAGGAACTCCAAGGACTGTAAATGCTATGAAGAAAATGAAGATGAGGAAGAAGGGGTCCCAAACGTCCCCAGACTCAATTCCTGAATGGGGCGTGGTGGGGGGCAGAACGGGGCAGAAACAGGGGTGGACAAAGCTGGGATTGGATGGACCTTATAAAATCATAGAACCACTGTCTGTGGGGGTGCCCGTGGTATGTATTCCTCTGGGCCTATGGACTCATTAAAGGACCTTCTCTCTTTATCTTATACACTAAATTGGCCTGGAATCTTTTTTTTTTCTGTGATCTTGTAGGCAACAATACACATATGGGCACATATACGCGAGTGCACCAAACCATATACATGAGGATACTTTTATGCATGGAGGCAAAAGGTTCCTGCATGGCCACTCCATAAGGTAAAGATGATTGACTGCAGTCTGGGGCATACTGTGGTAGGATAAAACCACAGTCCTGATAAGGCCTGAAATCTGTCCAGACAATGCAAACTCTCTGTGATGAGCTACTGGCAGGGTTAGGGTTAGGGTTAGGGTTAGGGTGCTGTTTGGTGTTGCATCAAACTCCAGACACAACCTGCTTCTGGTACGCTCCTAACTGGCCTATAGATTTGAGATTCTACAGTTAATCACTTTATGTTATGAAAGCTCAGTTCCTCTCACACAGTCAAGATGCAGGAATTCCAAGATTTGGAGTTCCTTTGAGATTGTCATTAACTCTCAAACACAAATAAACAGGGTTTGCCAAGAAGCATCTATGATGTGGGTTCAGGCCTTGCCTATGGCTTTTCTGAATATTTGTATACAACCAAGGTGGAGAAACAACATGATCCCTATATTCATGTAAGGGAAAATTGGTTTACAAAATTGCTTAACAGTTTAGACTCTGCTTTGCAGGAACTGCAGAGATTCGTTGTATCATCTAGACCCATGGGACTGGACACTCCGGTTTATCTGTTCCAGCCCAGAGACTGAGCCTATGCTAAGTGATGGGACTGAGACCCCTGCAAGCCAAATGGAAAGAACTATTTCAAGTACTGCTGACCGTCTCCATTGTGGTCAGAGTTGCTGGCAAAGGACCCTGGATTTGCTACCCAGAGGGAAGAAAGCCTCTGTTCCAGAGACTGCAACAGAGACTGTTATTAAAACAACAGGGACTGTTAAAGTGTTGTTTAAAGTGCTTTTTTCTGTGTGTATTGCCTAATCTTACCAGTAACTATGGATTGGGTTTAGAATCAAAATTTACATTTGGCTTTAGTAAAAATGCACCCAATATTCTTCATGAAAGTGAGTGCTGGATTTGCACTATGGATTCGACTAAAATTTGGCAACAAGTTTAAATTCTACACCGGAAAATTCCTGGAGATGTCTCATTAGGTTAATGGAGATATCTTCTATAAGCATGGTTACCAAATCTGGACCTGGATAAAGCAGCTATTCATGTTAGTTGCATGTATAGATTGTTAGATCTGCATAATAGCTTATTGTATGATTAGTGTTATAGGTGTCAGTCACCTTGCTGGTATGATTTAAAGTATATATATAAAACATATATATAAAGTTTATATTTAAAGATAGAGTTCTTGTCATACCTCTAAAAGGGGGGACTGATGCCTCTGGAGTTTTTGGATTTTCAGCTTTTTGTAGATTTTAAAGTAACTGTGTAATTTGTCACCCTTTAGCACAGTAGTTTACACAAACCCAACCCTATTACCCCATTTCATCTCAAACTTTCTAAATTCCTTTAGTTTGTTTAGTCTTCTCTCAAGACAGGCCTTAATTCTATTTAAGAACATTTGCACCCCAGACCTCTACAACAAAATACATCATACACTTAACCTTGGAGGAGCTCCAAGGACTATACGTGCTGTGATGAAGAGGAAGATAAGGAAGAGGGAGTCTTAGGACCCCTTACTCAATTTCCAGAGGGGCATGCCAGGGGCAGAACTGAGGAGGATCTGGGGGGTGGATAATTCTGGGATTGGATGGATGATACCATAAATTGTGGAATCCCCTGGACACTGGGTGTGTCTCTGTACTCCCTGTGGTTGAAGACCTTCATCAAAGAAACTACTCTATATCTTTTCTCTACTAATAACTGCCTGGTGAGTCTATTTTTTGTCTCCCTAGTGATGTGAAGGCATCAATGGTTTGATTTCTCTATAGGATGTCTACTTCACTTGTTGCCTAAAATGGAAGAACTTTCTGGACAAGAATAATATAGATGAATTAGAGAGCAGTGTTTAATTAAAGTGCTTTAAGACACACTAAATACAGAAGTGTACGATCATCATCATCATCATCATGGCTAGGCTTCGCGAACGAAGATTTGAGAGGGGGTCTACCCACGCTTGCTACAAGCGCACTGATGGCTAAAAAGGCCAATGCGAGATAGACAAGTCCGGTTGCAGAACGTACAGCAGAAAGACTCCCCAGGTGATATCGACAAGACGCGATTCTTTCTGCGCTGTCTTTTCTCCTCCAGAGTGATCCTGCGTGTGTTCTCAAAAGCAGCAGCAGCGTTATAGATGGTGTGTCTCCAGGTCTCCCGATTGGAGGCCAGGGTAGACCAATGGTTGTGGTCAATATTGCCAAGGCTGAGGGACTGTTTCAGGCAGTCCTTGTGTCTCCTCTTCGGGCGTCCTCTCTTGCGGCAGCCAGTGGCAAGTTCCCCATATAGCACGATCTTAGGGAGGCGATGGTCCTGCATCCTGGAGACGTGCCCTGCCCAGCACAGCTGTGTTCTCAGCAGCATGGCCTCAATGCTTGGGACTGCTGCCTGTTCAAGGACAGACGTGTTGGTCACACAGTCAGTCCAGTGGATGTTAAGGATTGCACGGAGGCAGCGCTGATGGAAGCGTTCTAAGAGATGCAAGTGGTGCCGGTAAATGACCCAGGATTCAGAACCATATAGAAGAGTAGACAGCACGATGGCTCTGTAAACACTGATCTTAGTACTTTTCTTCAGGTGTTTGTTTTGCCACACTCTTTTACGGAGTTTACCAAAGGCACTGTATGCCTTTGCTAACCTGTTGTCAATTTCAGCATCAATCTTACCGT
>NW_020956953.1:50463-51787 GCF_003031625.1 Empidonax traillii
GAATAAGGTTGGAGCGAGAACGCAGCCTTGCTTCACACCATTAGCTATTGGAAACGGCTCAGAAAGTGTGTCCCCATATCTGACTTGACCGCGCTGGTCCTCATGAAGCGAGATGATCATTTTGAGGAACTTGGGAGGACATCCTAAACGTTCCAAAATCTGCCACAGACCTTTTCTGCTCACAGTATCAAAAGCCTTGGTGAGATCAACAAAGGTAACATAGACTCCTTTGTTCTGTTCCCGACACTTCTCTTGCAGTTGTCTGAGAACAAATACCATGTCTGCGGTACCTCTGTTGGCTCGGAAACCACATTGGCTTTCAGGTAGAAGATCTTCTGCTATGGTGGGTATTAGTCTGTTCAAAAGAATTCTTGCAAGGATTTTACCAGCAATGGAGAGCAGAGGAATACCTCGGTAATTTGAGCAGTCTGATTTATCTCCTTTCCTCTTGTACAAGGTGACGATGACAGCGTCACGAAGGTCTGAAGGCACTACACCTCGTTCCCAGCAGCGCACCACAAATTCGTGAAACTTAACATGGAGTGCTTGGCCACCGTACTTCCAAATTTCAGGTGGAATTCCATCAACTCCAGCTACCTTGCCAATTTTCACATGCTGTATTGCTTTAAGAGTTTCTCCCATGGTGGGGGCAGTGTCCAGTTCTGTTTTCACTGGTTGTTGTGAAATGAACTGCATTGCTGAGTCCTGAACTACACGGCTAGTACTGAAGAGAGTCTGGAAGTGTTCGGACCATCGATTCAAAATGGAAACTTTATCTGTGAGAAGCGTTTGGCCATCTGCACTGAGTAGAGGGCTTTGAACCTGGTGTGTAGGACCGTAGGCTGTTTTCAGAGCCTCATAGAATCCCCTGTAATCACCTGTATCTGCGCATAATTGGATTTTTTGTGCAAGATTGGTCCACCACTTGTTCTGTATGTCACGAAGTGTCTGTTGTAGCTTGCTGCATGCAAGTCGAAAGGCTGCTTTTGTTATATGACAAGATGGCTGAGCAATATGGGCTTGGTGAGTAGTTCTCTTACTCAACAATTCCTGGATCTCACGGTTGTTTTCATCAAACCAGTCCTTGTTTTTCTTAGAGGAGAACCCTAAAGATTCTTCAGAGGACTGCAGAACACTATTTTTAATAAGTTGCCAGAGCGCTTCGGGAGAGGGATCTGTGGAATGAACTTCGAGCCTGGATTGGAGATTTGCCTGGAAACTGTCCCTTACTGTAGCTGTTTGAAGACTGTTAACTTGAAGTCTCCTTCTAGGAATGCCGCCCTTTTTAGGTTTGAACTTAAGGTGGAGGTTAAGTTTACAGCGC
>NW_020956953.1:54118-64267 GCF_003031625.1 Empidonax traillii
AACAGAATAAACAAACAACCAAACCAAACAAACAAAACCCAACAACCAACAAAACAAACAAACAACCAACCAAACAAACAAAAAAAAAAAAACAAAAAAACCAAACCCTCCAGCCCCCAGAGAAACCCACTGCCTACCCCAAATCTCTTCCCCTAGCGCGCCACTGCAAGCTCCTCTTTGCACTGCCCACCCGCGGCCCCCCAAACGAGCCCGCCTCTCCGACCCCTCCACGTCGACCCGGGGAAACCCCGGGTCCGTCCTCCCACCCCCCCGTTCCTGCCCGGCCTGACCTGGCCCGGCCCAACCTGGGGATTTCCCCCCACTCTGCCAACCTGGGAGAAGTGTACGATACAGCATAGGAATCCTACAGTTTTAAACCTCCAATTAATTATCATATCTAATGGATACATCCAACCCAAAAACTGTCTGCCCCCAGAACCTCCCTCAGGTCCACCCCTTGGCACTCCTTTCCAGAATTGAGTTGAGGTCTCAAGATCCTTTTCTTCTTCACCATCATCACTCTCAGAGTCACATGCCTTCTTTGGAGTTTCTCCAAGGTCTCTGGGCCTTCTAGGTTGCTTTGTCTACAATGATATCTTTCTAGGTACATGTTCTAAACAAGATGTACTTGCTAAAATCTTTTCCTTGAAAAGAACTTTAAACAAAACTGAAAGAATTTTGGGAATTTGATATGAAGCATGAGAAAGGAGTTTAGCAAGTGTTAACTGCTATATTAAAGTGTCAGAAATTACACAGATATATTAAAAATCTTTATGCTACAAAATTTTAAGAATCCTGAGGCATCACATTCAGTCCACTAACTACTGCATGCACAAATCTTGTTTTAAAAGGTAACCGATATCTTCTCAAAATAAAGAAAAATAGCAAGCAAAAGCACTCCAGTTTTGGCGGAGAGGCACCGGAACATACACACACGATCTATAAGATCACAAATATGTCCGCTTTATTGCGATGGTCCAGGGTTTTTATAACATCTCTACTCAAGGTCTCGTGACAAGAAGCATACAATTGGACACCGGCTACCATCCAGCTGAAAACATCCATTACAAATTCCTTTATAATTGGACATTAACAGATAACCAAGCAATAGTTTACTTTAACGGGCTCCACCTTCTTCTTGGACCACGTTTTTCTTTGTTCTTGAGGAGACACCCGCAACCATCTTGGGACTTATAACTTATAGTACTTATAAAAATATGCAAAGGTTTATAAAAGTCCATAAAAGCACTACACACAATATAAATTGCTCAGACATTCACTATGTTCTTCCCACACTCCAGTAGAAGTCAGAAAAAAAATCTATCAAAGAACCAAACATTTCTTAAAATTGATAAATAAGACATCTTTTAATATGGTATAACCTATTAAAATCGTAATAGTTTAACTCCCTTAAAAAGTTTAACCACACATTTTACATTGTGTCAAAAATATATTCTTTATTAGGTGTATATAGATATATAAAAATGTTGTAGTAAATTGAGGACGACCATAATAACAAAACTGGGCACTTGATGATGATGGTCTAAATTCAACTTTTATTCCTTCATCCAGAATATTACATCTTGTTCTCACACAACTGCACTCACACTCTGACCTGTAGAATCTTACATGCTAAAACTATTCTTAGCTCTGTTATCTATAATTCACCACTAGCCTTCACATATGATTGGATGTTCACCTCTTATTTATATTCTTTTCCTTGCTGCTAGGCTCCACGGCCTTGCTGCATACTCCAACATAAAAACATATTTATTATATATGTTTACACAAACAGTACATTTACTCAGAAATTTTTCATTATATTGTCACAGGTGTTGCCTTAAGATCAAGAGCCAAAAGAGACTGAGGTCAGTTTAGTATAGAGATAAGATAAGAGAGCAGGTCTTTATTGAAAGGCCTTCTGGCACTAGGGAGTACGAATGGCGCATTACGGTCCAATCCGAGAACCATCCGCCTCCAGATATGCTCCCAGACACACCTCCCCGGAAATTGAGTCGGAGGTCCTAAGATCCCTGTCCTTCCTCATCTTCCTCTTCTTCACGGCACGTACTGTCTTTGGAGCTTCTCCAAGGTTCCGGGCTTGAAGATTGCTTTGACTATGATGGTATCTTGTTGTTCAGGTCTGGGGTGCAAATGTTCTTAAACAGAATGAAGGCCTGCCTTGAAAGGAGTCTAAACAAACTTAAATTTGGTATGAAATAGGGTAATAGGGTTGGGTAAGTGTAAACTACAATTCTAAAGTGTGACAGACTATATAATTATACTAAAAATCTACGTTTACTGCACAGCTACTTTAAAATCTACAAAAAACTAAAAATCCTAAAAATCCAAAGGCATCAAAATCACAAGCATTTCTCCAAAGGAGTACAAAGTTATTACAACAACAGAAGAAAAAAAAAAGAAAAAAAAAAAGATATTCCATTTCTTCATTTGTCAACATTTGTACAAGTGTTGTATTTGAACAAGGGTACACAAATAAACAAGTTTCCGAAAAATTTCCAAAGTTAATATATGCTTCAATCTTGCAGATGATCACTTACATTTCTAGAGTTTGTTTCCCAAATTCATAGTAAAAAAAATTCTTTTCACAATTCTACTTAAATTTTTTTAAACAGAAAGTATAAAGTAAATATGCCCACTTGGTATGACTGTGACTCATGCATGCTTGTCTCTTAATTATTTACAAATACAGAGAGTTAATGTGGCTTAGAAATGAAAACAACTTCAAATAAAAAGAATGGAGATGAGCCTAAACCTTGAAAATTAGAAAAAACTAGAGAATAAAGTTTTTAATTCCTTTAGGAAAATACTAACCTGTTTTCTGAACTAGACGTAGAAATACTAGACTATAACAATGTATGAGAATTTGACACGTGTGAGACAAACTTCTGTATGGTGTTGCAAGATGAAGCTTTGATCCTTGGGCTATGCCTACTGTGATATTTCCGGAACAAACTCTCAACCTAACATTAGAAAAAGATAGCAAGTCATATTTATGTTATGAATAACTTGTATTTAAAAAGTAGTATTACTGAAGCTTAACTACCGCTAAGAAAGATCTAGTCATCTTCACAATAACACATTAGCAATAGCAGGAGTTTCAGAAGCCTTACTAATAGAGCACAAGAACCTTTACAACAAAAACCTACCTGCTTATTAAAAATAAATAGCTTTAAATATACAGTTCCTTCTAAAGATACTTGTTCAGTTTACCTTTCAGCTAATCAGTGAGACAAATTTGAGTAGAAAATCCAAGATTTGACTTGCTTGCTAAACTACAGTTCTCTACTCATTCTTTTTGTTATACCTTTTATTTGCAAATTTTTTTCTATCTGCAGAACCAAATTAAAAATATAATTAAAAACATATATTCTTGTTGCTTTGAAATGCAGTAGTTCTCAGTATTTTTAAGATAATGCCCTAAAGACTTTTACCTGGAGTGTATTTTAGATCTGCCATTAGATCAATTAGAAATCTATTACCTCAAAGTTATTCAGGGTCTTTCTCCAGAGCATTGAGTCTGAGGGTTCAAGCTGGAAAACTCGCAACATAACAAACAACAAATGAATACAAAACGTCCCATGGCCACAGCTACAGGTCTGCAACAAAAAGTATATGCAAAGCTCTACTGAATTGATTATTATATAGATCATTAAGTGCATTATGGAGACGTATAGTAGTTTGTCATCTGTGTATGTGCCCCCATTAAAAAAAATTTCATATGTAGATATAAATATCTTCTTGCATGGCCATAAAGAAAATGAGAATCCCCAAAACATTCAGGAATATATATAGAAAAACAGAAAATTATAACATCAGTTTTCTTTTGACTTTTGTCATCATTTTGACAGGGGATGCCTTGCAGACAATTGGGAGGAGGGGAACATCTCCCTTTTCAGAGAAAATACTTTTTAAGGCAAAAATGAATACATTAAACTGACCTGAAAGGGTGGGATTTTGTAAAACTATAAAATGCACGAAATTTAAATGCAAAGGGTCTTTCCTCCCCTGGAGATTTGTGGAGGTGGACCCAAATAAAACCTTCCTTGTGTCGTGTTTCGGCTTAGGCAAGGAATTTTTCTTTTCCCTTCCCCCTGGTCCTAGAAGCCATTAAGAGCTATCAGATTAGCACTTAAGAGTACAAAAGGTTAGCTGGCCTGGCTAATGGTCAAAAGAGTAGTCTCCTAGGAAACGGGGAAGATGAAGGAGCTCATGTTTACCTTTTTCTCTTGTCTCCTTGGCAACGGGGGAGGAGTTTTTGGGGTCTGTGGCTGGAACTCAGGTCAGGAGGAGAGGCTGGTGTGCCTGTGGGCTCGGGACCTGCTGGTCAGTTGCAGACGCTGCCTGGTTTGGTTTTTTCTTTCCTTGTCGGAGGGGAATTTTGTTGATGCTGCTCTGGTCAGCCATTGCTAGCTGCAGGCTTTGCCTGAAACAAATTCTGACCAGCTGAAGATCGTGAGTTTTCTTCCATTGGGAGAACTTTCTGTTTTGTTGCTTTTTCCTTCCCTCCCCTTTCCCAGTGTGGGAGAGTTTTTTTTTTTTGTATTTTTCTCCGACATACCCTGGAGGATATTGTCTTTTTCCCCCCCCTTCCCCCATGTGGCGGCAACCAGGGATCTCACAGCGCCACCTGGTGGCAGGCACTGGACAAGTTCTTCATCTTCAGTGATCCAACATTGCTACCTGTTGACTGCTATAGGACATTACAAGCTCTGCGTCTCCAGTGACCCAACGGCGCCCCCTATTGACTGAGGTTGGAATTGCACCAAAGGGCACAAAAATTGAACTGTTTACTTTTCCCTTTGCCTGTTTATCGGTTTGTTTTTTAAGGGGATTATTTGTGAGTATAAAAGTATTGTTTGGTTGTTTTACTTGGGGTTTTTTAGTGTTTCTGTTAATGCACACATACCTTTTAATAAAGGGCTGTTATTTTTCCCTTTTCCATAATTTGTTTTCCTTCAATCGGAGCCTCTTAATTTCAGATTTATAATTGTTTAGAGGGAGGAGTTTAGGTCTTTTTTTCATAAGTCATCCTCAGCAAAAGACCCTTGTCTCATTTAAACTGGGACACCTTGTCATTACAGTTCCCTTGTTTCACAGGTAATTGAATCTTTCTAAATTAAATAACGAGACATTTCTCACAATTCACATGACCTGTACAGGGTACCAGTGCTCGTAGCTCCAGCAGGGGGTCCTTGCCCCTGGGAAGTGCGCTCTGTTGATTTCAGCAGTCCAGGGACTCTGACGCTCCCCCAAACATCCGCGGCAAGAGACCCCCGGAATGGAGGACTGGGAAACAAAGGAAAGCAGAAGGAAAGCTGACCAGAATCAATGGGAAACCCTTAAACTTTGAGACCAAAACCCAGTAAGGAACTGAAGGACTTATTTTAAAGATTTTGCTGGGCGGTTGGGGAAGGGAGTGTACGTGAGTGTGTTTGAGACGTATCTGGGGTATGGCGCGAAAGTGGAGTTCTGAAGTACTGCGTTTCCATTCTCACGCAAGGGAAATGACCGTGTGAGAAATAAAAAACCGGTTTTATTATAAGCAAATAGAATGGACAAGGGATACTAACAACGTTTGTTTTTTTTTTTGTTCTTCTTATTACTAACTTCTGTGAAAGTTATAAGACATACAGTTCAGTCTTGGAATGTATGTCAGGGACTAGGCGGACGGGAATAGGAAAACTGTAAAATGAATATTGGTAAGGAAACCCCTCGTGCCACATGGTGGATCCTGGGGGCTGCCATGTTGTTGGATGCTCCACCTCCAAGCATGACACAGCCAACCAGAAAGAAAGAAATGCCTCTTCTGTTACGTAAATGAGGTTGGACCTTAAGAATGTTTAAAAAGCAAGACTTTTGAATTGGAAGGTGTTTTCCTAGGAATCCTAGGTGACTAGGACAACCGACACACGTCCTTTTTTCTCCTTTTCATTATATTCCTTTTGTTTTGCAAACTTTTGCCATTGTTCTAAATTAAATAAATGAGATTTTTCTCACATCCGGAAAAAGAACAAAGGAATTGTTGTGTCGTTTGAATGAGATGCTCCTTGGGGTAAAGAAACTGGCTGAAGGAAAAGAATTCTCCATGTGTTGGCAGTGGGAGAAGTGTTGTGGGTAACCCCAACTGACAGGCGTTGACTGAGGGACTGGCTCCCCACAAACAACCTCTCAGCAATGGGGCTGATTGGTGATAGTTCCTGTGCTGGGTGGCAAAAACTACAATACACACACTCTGAGGGTCCGATGGTGAAGAAGCGTTTATTCAGAGCAACAAAGGTTCTTAAGGCTTCTGGGGGACTGCTCAGGAAGTGGGATATGATTGGGTAAAGGTTCAGGGGGAAGGGAGTGGTTTGGGTACTCGGTTAGCCAATGGGGGAAACTGAAGGATCAAAACCCAATAAGAACCCAGGGATTGGGGAGAGACAGGTGAGACAACCAATGGGAATAGGACAGAGGCAGGGCTGACCCAGTGGGCAGGACAACATGCCACTGTCCAGGGAAACTGCGTGGGTGACGCGTGGGGGAGAATAACACAGCTTAAAGTGAAACCATACAATACAAACCACAAGTCCTAAGCTTAAACTGTGTTTCTAATTTGTCTGATTCTGGAGGGCTGCTGTCGGAGTGATCCTGTCTCCAAGGGTGTTCTTTCCATGACTCGTAGTTGGAGCTTTCTCCCACACCCAAGTGAATAGGAAAACCCCTGCCCCATTCTGTGGTCGAAGGGGGGGGATAGTTAGAGGCTTCCCGGGGAAAACAAAGATAAAGACACGTGACCTGTCTGGTGAGCTGTTGAAGTGCCCCGCAGCTGGACGGGGAAGGGAGGGGTGGCCAACAGCCCCCAGTAGAACAAAACAGGGAGGGAGGAAGGAAAAAAAGGGGTTTCCTTTGGGAAGTTGTTGCATTGCTCCTCTGTCAAGCAAAAGTAGGGGTGTTTAGGGACTCAGCAGTGCAGCAAGGGGAGCACTGAGGGACTCTGTGTGGAGATCCCCTCCCCTTGAGATTGACAACTGCAGAGACCGGGGTTTGGAGGGTCCCAGTGTGAGGTGAATTCAAAAAAAAAAGGAACATACCATCGTGTTTTTGTGGGGGCAGTTAAACATTCTTGTGATGGGGGGCAAAGCAGGTAAAGAGGCTACAGGAAAGAAAGGAGAGAAGATGTCAGGAAAGACCCCAAATATTCCTCATGATAGTTCCTTGGGGAAGATGTTAGATTCCTGGGGTAAGACGAGGTGGATGTGGGGAAAGGATAAGGCCACCATGATCTGGTATTGCATGTACGAATGGACAAAAGAGTCAATAAGGCAAGACCATCTCTATTGGCCCCAATTTGGTTCATTTGAGGGTTGGATTTGTCGAGCATTGAATCTCTATGTAAATGGGAAAGAGTCATTTAATCCAAAGGAAAGTGAGTATGCTGCATGCTGGGTGGGGTCTATAGGACTATTTCCAGTGAATAAACAAGGTGGGGAACGGGTCCCAGGGCAGAGAAGGGTGTGGGTACCACAAGGGAGATATGGAAATGGTCCCAGTAATTATAAAGGACAGAGGACTCAATACCCTAGAGGACCTCCCCAGGCACTAACAAAAACGGAGATGCAAACAACCCCCCCGAATGTACAAAGTTTTTACTGTGGACAAGAACGACATTTTAAAAGGGATTGCCCTAGGTGCTCAAAAGACATCCAAGACTTCCAGTTCAGCATAGGGTTGTCAGAGGCTGTACCTCCTGGAGTCAGAAACAGGAAAAGAGCCCTTGATAAATTTAAAACTGGGACCCCAGGAAGGTGATACCATCTTTCTAGTAGACTCAGGAGCTCAACAGACTTGTGTAACCCAACCTCCATCGGGAAAAAAAGTATCAAACCAAACAGTCACAGTACAGGGAGCAAAAGGAGACCACTTTGAGGTACCTGTGGCCCCATCAGTATTAAGAAAAAGAAATGGGGAGGTGATTGAGGCAGATCTACTGATTACATCCCAGGCAGAGGTGAACCTGTTAGGTAGAGATCTAATGGGAATCCTGAGAGTAGGGGTGGTACCTCAAGGGGAGGGGGTGGAAGTTAAACTTTTCATCCTAAGTGAAGATTTGGGCATAAATCCTGAAATGTAGGCTGAAGATGGGAACAGGGGAGGATTGAAAATAGAACCCTTTACAGTGGAATTGTATACAGAAATTCCTATTCGTGTTCACCAATACTCCATTCCTCTGGAAGGGAAAAGAGGTCTTTCAATGGTGATTGGGAAATTAATGCGATGGATTATTAGAACCTTGTATGCCACCATACAATACCCTCATCTTGCCAGTAAGAAAAGGTGATGGGACATATCAATTGGTCCAAGACCTATGGGAAATCAATAAAATAGTTCGTGTTCTACATCCCGTAGTACCAAACCCATACACCATAATGGGCAAAATACCTCCAGAGTGAGAATGGTTTTCAGAGGTTGACCTGAGAAACGCATTTTGGACTTGTCCACTGCATAAAAACTCCTGAGATATTTTTGCATTTGAATGGGAAGACGTAGAGATGGGCAGGAAACAACAACTCATATGGACAGTCTTCCCACAGGGGTTCTTGGAAGCACCTAATTTGTTTGGACAGGCTCTTGAAAGAATAACGAATTAATTTGAACCAAGATAAAGAATTACCATTTTACAATATGTAGATGATTTGTTGGTAGCTGGGAAAACCCGAACAGAAAGGGAAAAGGGAACAGTGAGGTTGCTAAATTTTTTAGGAAAACAGGGATTAAGAGTGTCAAAGAGCAAGCTTCAGTTTGTGGAAAAGGAAGTAAGGTATCTGGGGAATATCATAAGCAATGGTGGACAGAAACTGAGTCCAGAAAGGATAGAGGGAATCCTAGACCTTCCCCTACCAATGACCAAAAAGGAAATAAGACAATTCTTGCAGTTGGTTGGTTTTTGTAGGCTGTGGATTGTAGATTATAGTAGCAAAACAAAGTTCCTATATGAGAAACTAATGGATACAGACTCAGGAAAGATTATTCCTCAGAAGAAATTGAAACATTTGAGAAACTAAAAGAAACTTTGACCCAAGTTGCAGTGTTATCATTACCAGACCTAAAGAAACCCTTTGATCTTTATGTAAGTGCCTCAGAAGAGACCACCAAGGGAGTTGTCACCCAAGACTGGGGGGAGAGGGACAGGAAACCAGTAGCCTTTCTGTCAAAGATGTTGGATCCAGTAATTAGGGGATGACCGGTGTGTGTGCAGGCAGTAGCTGCTATGGCCATCCTCGTGGAAGAAGCAAGAAAACTATCATTTGGAGCAAAAATTAGAGTTCATACCCCACATGCAGTAAGAACAATATTGAGCCAGAAATCTGGAAGGTGGATGACAGATTCTCAGATTTTAAAGTACGAGACCATATTAATAGAAAAGGATTACTATAGTATAACTACAAATTCATATGTAGATCCATCACAGTTTTTGTATGGGCAGAATGCCATAGAAAATGAGGAAGTTAAACACAATTGTTTGGACATTATTGATTACCAGACAAAGATCCAGGAAGACTTGATGGATACCCCTATAGAAGGAGGGGTGCACCTGTTTATGGATGGGTCATGAAGAGAAGTAGAAGGAAAGTGGAAAAGTGGTTATGCAGTGATTGATGGAGAAGATGTCACTGTAGTAGAATCAGGGAGTCTCCCAAATAATTGGTCCGCCCAAGCATGCAAAGTATATGCAGTGATTAGTGCATTACGCATAATAGGCAGTGGAGTGGGAACCATATACACTGATTCTAAATATGCCTGGGGAGTCACACACATTTTTGGGAAAATGTGGCATGAGAGGGGAATGATGACCTCTCAAGGGAAAGATTTAAGCAGTCGAGAGCTTCTTGAGACCTTGTTGGAGGAAGTCCAGAGGCCTCAGGAAATTACCACTGTTCATGTTAAAGGTGTGGGAAGAAAATAGTGAATGTCTGAGCAATTTATATTGTGTGTAGTGCTTTTATGGACTTTTATAAACCTTTGCATATTTTTATAAGTACTATAAGTTATAAGTCCCAAGATGGCTGCGGGTGTCTCCTCAAGAACAAAGAAAAACGTGGTCCAAGAAGAAGGTGGAGCCCGTTAAAGTAAACTATTACTTGG
>NW_020956953.1:65253-66977 GCF_003031625.1 Empidonax traillii
ATAGTGAATGTCTGAGCAATTTATATTGTGTGTAGTGCTTTTATGGACTTTTATAAACCTTTGCATATTTTTATAAGTACTATAAGTTATAAGTCCCAAGATGGCTGCGGGTGTCTCCTCAAGAACAAAGAAAAACGTGGTCCAAGAAGAAGGTGGAGCCCGTTAAAGTAAACTATTACTTGGTTATCTATTAATGTCCAATTATAAAGGAATTTGTAATGGATGTTTTCAGCTAGATGGTAGCCGGTGTCCAATTGTATGCTTCTTGTCACGGGACCCTGAGTAGAGATGTTATAAAAACCCTGGACCATTGCAATAAAGCGGACATATTTGTGATCTTATAGATCTGTGTGTATGTTCCGGTGCCTCTCCGCCAAAAAGTGGCGTCCGAAAACAAGGACTGCTGCCCTCCTGGAACCTGGCCAGGACGGTCTTAAAAGCAAATTTTGCTGCCTCTCTGCAGTTTTAGGCTAGAGAGGTGTTAAAAGTGGCTTGTGGAATTCGGGACTTCGGGTTCGCTGTTCGATCAGGACGTGGAAGCGAGCTGGACGAAGGAGAGAGAAGCTGGCTGGAATTCCAGTGACGTTACCCCAGCGTCTGGAATTGGAAAATCCGCGGTAAGCAGTGATTTGGAAGTCGTGCCCTGGTCCAGGCACGCAGCCAGAAAGGGGAAACAGAATGGGGAACGCCCTCTCAAAGGAGGAGGAGGCGGTGGAAAAGTTTCTCCAAGCTATCCTTTATAGAAAGGACCCTAATTATGATTCGAGCGCTCTTAGAGAGCTGTTAAAGTGGTCCAGGTCACGGGACCTTATCCCCAGTGTTTCTGCTGCCTTTGAAGTGTCTACCTGGGTCACTGTGGGTCAGAAACTGTGGGATAAGACCTCCAGAGGGTCTAAAGAAATTAAAAAGTTCCCACCCGTCTGGCGCTTGCTAGTAGACGCACTGGAAGAAACGGGAGCCGAGCGGAGAGTGACTCTGTCTGCGCGCGCAGCTTTAGAGGGTGGGAACCGGGCAGAAGTGAAAGTTTCCGAAAGTAAAACTTCTGCGGATCAGTTTGTGTTCAGTATTCCGACCGCGCCTATCCTAATGGCGCCGAGAAAGCAGCGTGGCTTAGCCCCAGCTGCAGCGGGGGGGGCAAAAACCGAAGACCAAACAGCTGGAGCGGGGCCAGGGACTGCAACCGTCACTGCGCTCGCGCAGCCCGCCGCTTCCCCCCTCCCCACAGTCCCCGCGTTGCCCGTGGCAACACCGTCTGGCAATGCGCCTGCGTCGAAGACTGAGCCTGCGCAGTCAGTCACCGCAGCGGGACCTTCTACGTCTGTGCCCACAGCGCCACCTGCTGTACCCATCGCGCATGCGTCAGGCACGGAGCCAGCTGTTGCATCATCCTCAGCAGCGACTCCGAGTGAGGCGTCCATGCCTACCTCTGCGCATGCTCCGAGAGTCGCGCCTGCGCCGAAACGTCATCCTTCGCCGCCCCGGAAAAGAAAAATGAAAACAAAGTTCCAAGTGAAGGCGAACATACTTCCATCATTTCCATCTTCAGCACCTTCTTCGGAGGAAGAAGAAGAAGGGGAGACCTCAGATGCCGGAAGCGAGAGCGCTGCTTCGGAACAAATGAAGGCTCAGATAGCCGATCTACTTCAGCGCATGCAGGCACTGGAGAGCAGACCACCAGAGTCGCAGCTTCCTTCGCAGACTTCAACTTTCCCTGCTGCTACAGC
>NW_020956953.1:73207-78580 GCF_003031625.1 Empidonax traillii
TTAATGTCCAATTATAAAGGAATTTGTAATGGATGTTTTCAGCTGGATGGTAGCCGGTGTCCAATTGTATGCTTCTTGTCACGGGACCTTGAGTAGAGATGTTATAAAAACCCTGGACCATCGCAATAAAGCGGACATATTTGTGATCTTATAGATCTGTGTGTATGTTCCGGTGCCTCTCCGTCAAAAAAAGGCCATAGAAAGGGAAATGATATAATTTGCCAGGGAAATAATCGAGCAGACCAAGGTACCCGAGAGGCAGCTCTAAGTCACAAGGTACCTGAGGCAAAGTAATGGCTCTAGTACCCATACTGAAGGAGATTCCACAACAAATATTTACTGACAAAGAACAAAAGTTATTGGAAATAGGAGCTGAGAAGAATGCAAGGGGGGAGTGGTTCCTCTTGGATGGGAGGCAAATGTTATCAGAAGCAATCACATAAGAAGTCTTAAAAGAACTGCATAACAGCACTCATTGGGGAACTCAAGCCCTGGTGGACACATTTCTAAGAGCTTATGGGCACCTAGGGGTATGAACCATTGCCAAGCAAGTTACAAGTGAATGCCTAATTTGTCAGAAAGTAAACAAGAGAGTGAAAAGAACTTGCCCCCTTGGAGGACGAGAACTTGCAAGCAGGTCCTTTCAAAGAGTTCAAATAGATTTTAAGGAGTTACCTCTGGTATAGAGGTGGAAATATTTGTTAGTAAGTGTGGATCACTTGACTCATTGGGTGGAAGCATTCCCAGTTTTGAGGGCAACTGCTCAAAGCCTAGTCAGAGTACTAGTGGAACAAATAATTCCCAGATTTGGACTACCTGAAACCATAGACTCTGACCATGGACCACATTTCATCTCTAAGATTTTGAAACTAGTATGTGAAACCTTGCAAGTTTACTGGTGTCCCAGTTTAAATGAGACAAAGGTCTTTTGCTGAGGATGGATTAGGAGAAAGAGATCCAAACTTCCTTTTCTAAGAAATTATAAATCCGAAATTAAGAGGCTCCGATTGAAGGAAAACAAATTGTGGAAAAGGGGAAAAATAACAGTCCTTTATTAAAAGGTATGTGTGTATTAACAGGAACACAAAAAAAACCAAGTAAAACAACCAAGCAATACCCCTATACCCACCAATAATCCCCTTCAAGAACAAAACCGATAAACAGGCAAAAAGGGAAATTAAATAGTTCAATTTTTAGCACCCTTTGGTGCAAAATTTGCAATGTCTTATACCATTCACCAGGTGGCGCTGTTGAGTTATCAAAAAGTGCAGAACTTGTAATGTTCTATAGTAGTCACCAGGTGGCGCTGTTGGATCACTGGAGGAGTAGAACTTGTAATGTCCAGTGCCCGTCACCAGGCGGCGCTGTGAGATCCTTGGTTGCCGCCGGGTGGTGGGGGAGGAGGGGGGAAGGGGGAGGGAAACAAAAAAAACAGCAATAAAACAGAAAGTTCTCCCAATGGAAGAAAACTCACGACCTTCAGCTGGTGAGGATTTCGTGGTGAGCCAGGCCTGTAGCCAGCAACAGTTGAGCAGAGAACAGCAGTAAAGACTCTCCTCCGACAGGAAAAAAAACAACAAAGAAGAAGCAGGCAGTCTCTCCAGCTTCCCGCAACCTCTCCTCCAGGCCCCAGAGCTGAGCTCCAACCCCCAAAACTCCACCTCCTTCCACCCACACACCCTAGCCTTCCTCAATTCCTCCCCCTTCATTGCTAGGAGATTAATGTCTCAGCCATTTAGGGATCAGACCAACTCCTTCGTTTTTATCTGATGGCCCATTAACAGAGCACACACGCGGGGGGGGGAAGGAAAGAAAAATTCCTTGCTAAAATCAGAACTATGACAACTGGTAACACCATACCCCTTTGCACCCCCAGAGGTCAGGAAGGGTGGAACGCATGAATCAATCATTAAAATGAACCATCACCAAACTAGCACTAGAAACGGGATTACCTTGGACAAAATATTTACCGTTGGTTCTCTTTAGGATTCGGACAGCCCCCAGAAAGGATATAAATGTATCTTCCTATGAAATGTTATTTGGGCTGCCTTATCCCTCATGTTATAAAGGTGTTCGAACCCCAACCCTGGAGCTGGGTGACAAATATCTCAGAGAATATATCAAAATAGTAGCTGAAAGACTGGAAAATCTCAGGCAGCAAGGACTGCTGCCCCAAACAGTGAAATTAGAAATGAAAGTACACAATATCTCTGTGGGGGACTGGGTTTTGATAAAGACCTGGAGGGAAGAACCTCTCAAACCAGAATGGGAGGGACACTATCAAGTGGTGCTAACTACAGATACTGTGGTATGGACTATAGAGAAAGGATGGACCGACCATACCAGAGTAAAAGGACCTGTGACACCTCCTTCCCCTGTTCCTGAGTGCGAATATCAAGGGGAGTTCCCAAGACTTAAAATAATTCTAAAGTAAAATTCTTTTACAGTCACCCAAACAGTTACTGACACACTGCTCCCAGTGAGAGAAGCTGGAATCCTAGTGCATGCAAGGGGCCATCACCATGAAGGTTGATAGTGAGAATACAAACTCAGCAGCAAGACGATGATATAATCTGTGTCCTTTTTGAAATTGTTAGTTTTATGTCAGGACTAAATGCAATACTTGTGATAAAGATATTTTAGGTTCTCAAGAAACACAGGAAATAGATTTGAGTTCTACATTTTCTTTGCGGTGTTTCAAGTATAGACAAACTAACTAGTTGTATGACATACAGTGACTGAAGTATTATTGTTGCCAAGCTCGCAGATACACACATAACATCTTTTTTTTGACCTGTCACGAAGTAAAGCAACAGAGGGCAAGACCAGATTAACCTCTATACTTGCCACAAGATCTCTCTACCCTGATGTCAGCTACTAACCAATGGGCATGGGGAATGGAAATATATGCTATATTGGACCTCTGCTTGCCTTAGCTGTGTTCCAGCTAGTAGCCATTGCCAATGACCACTGCTCAGAGTGTTACCAAAATGCATACTATGAGACAGGCGTGATAACCACCTTTATGGTATATGAGTACGTGAACAAAGTTTATGACGAGAAGGAGTTAGAAACCTGTACAGCAGGTAATAGATGCTATGGGGTAGCAAAGACTTTGGGACTTGAAGGAGCACAACTAGGATGAAGTTGCCCTGTGGGTGAGACATGGATTTGTTGGGATAACACCATCAGGTGGGGAGTCCACGACCTAACAACGGAGGAAATCATTATAGACATCGAACAAGAGACACCTAAAGATCACCTACTATTGTCACAGTTGAGTGATTTATAATCTGAATTGACACAGGAGTAGATTTAGAGCTCCTCTCAGTGGGACAAAACTTGTTTGTTGATTGGGCAGAGAAAATTACTAAAGGGCTAAATCGCTGTTGGGTTTGTACTGGACCTTTAATGACAGAGGAATGGCGTTGGAGGGGTTTTAGCCTAGATGCTCAAGAAATATTTAAGGGGAATTATACTTTTTCTCCTAATAAAGTAAGTCGGCCAGAAGGGTGGATATTAAGCTCCACGGTGATTGGAAGAGATTGTATATGGAGAACAGGAGTTCATTTTGTACACCCAGTTGGGGAAACTCCGTGCAAAAGAACTGAAGACTAACTTGACTTGTTATAAGTTAGTATAAGAATTTAGACAACTCAATTCCAATTAAAAATTGATAAATTTATTAAGCAAGCGATAATAAAGCAAACAGAGCTGGGTGGTCTGGGGGGCAAGTGCCCCGCCCAAGACACACACTGAAAATGTAGTAAATGTTCCTTTTTATACATTTCCAAGTCCCGAGTTTTCAATGCGGCTGCGTTGAGGCTTGAGTTCGTGGCTCGTTGTTAAGTGGTCATCTGGGATTTGTCAAAGATGAAAGTTGTAGTTCTTATTAGCTGTAAATTTTACCAATACTGATACTTGTTTGTTTAGCAAGATGTCTGCAATTATTTTTACTGACACTTGCTTAATTAACAGGATGTCCATGAAACTTATCTTGTTGAATTATAACAAAAGTTCCTTATTCCCTCCTACACATAAGATTTTATGAACAAAGTTAATCTATTACAATTGTTATAAGTTACTTCTTTTCTTGAATTTTGAAGACAGCAAAAATACCTGCAGGACAAAGAAATATAGCAAGAGTTTTTAATTGCAGTGCTGGTTACCCATTTCCAGCACTGGGTGCACCTCTGGATCATACAAAGAGCACACACATTGTTTGAAAACCGCGCTTTTTGTACCCTTCGATATCAGTTGTTGAATATTCATTCACTGTCCGTTTGTTGCCTTAAAAGGTAATTTCCCTGCTTTGGAGGTGGGTGTTACCTTTTGGCTGGTTGTAACTTATCTCCCCTGGGCTCATACAGGGGGGTCTTGCATCATGCCCACATTGCAAGGCATGGAGGGCCTCTCTCTGTATCCACATGGCACAGAGGAATACATTTTTATTTATAATTTGTTCCCTGTTCCCGGCCGCAAAAGATTCCCTGGTGTTAGGTCCAGACAGGACCCTTCACCTTACAGACTCCATGGTATGCCTATAAGTTAGTAAATATGCAGAAATAGTTCTTTTGTTAGTACTCTCTGTTTACTTTAATTTGCTTGGAATAAAACCGGTGCCTTTACTTATCACAGACTCACAGTGAGTATTTCCCACAAACCCCAACAGATTATTGGTCTAGAAGAGTGGTCTCTGAAAGGATTATTGAATATTATGTTCCAGAAACATGGGCCCAGGATGGGTCATGGGGTTACCATACACCCATTTATATGCTTAATCGAATCATACGGTTACAAGTTGTGGTCGAAATAGTTATAAATCAGACTGCAACAGGATTACAATTGATAGTTGAACAGTAGCGTCAAAGTAGGGCACATATACCAAAACAGATTAGCCATAGACTATCTTTTGGCAGAAGAAGAAGGAGTATGTGGAAAATGTAACACCTTGGATTGTTGTTTACAGATTGATGATAACTATGAAGCAGTAATGGAAATAGCCTCTAAGATCCGCAAAATAGCCCATGTGCCAGTCAAAAGCTGGAAATCCATGCTAGACAGAGGGTGACGGTCTGACTTATTCTGAGGAGCATGGTGGAAACAAGTAGGGTTTTTCCTTTTATGTGCTATTGCCGGATTGGTATTTTAACCTTGTTTAATACCATGTTTCGTGAGATAGATTAGAATCATAGAATCATAGAATAGATTGGGTTGGAAAAGACCTCCAAGATCATCAAGTCCAACCCCTGATCCAACTCCAATTACTATACCATGGCACTAAGGGCCACATCCAATCTCTGCTTAAAAACCTCCAGGGATGGTGAATCCACCACCTCTCTGGGTAGGCTGTTCCAATGCTTGATTACCCTC
>NW_020956953.1:81523-82603 GCF_003031625.1 Empidonax traillii
CCTGCTTGAAGCACACCCATCCCTCCTGAACCCCCTTGTTTTCAAGGGTTGTTTCCCAGGGTATGCTCTGGACTAGACTTCTGAATAGGTCAAAATCTGCCCTCCGGAAGTCCAGCGTAGAGGTTTTATTGTTGACTCGCCTGGAATCTCCAAGTATTGAAAATTCTATTATTTCGTGGTCACTATTTCCCAGGCAGCCTTCAACCACTACGTCTCCCACCAGCCCCTCTCTGTTTGTAAACAGCAGGTCTAGCGGGGCCTTACCCCTGGTAGGTTCATTTACCAGTTGATGAAGGAAATTGTCCTCTATATACTCCAGGAACCTCTTAGACTGCCTCTTCTCTGCAGTATTGAGCTCCCAGCAGATATCCGGCAGGTTAAAGTCACCCACAAGGACAAGGGCTGACGATTTTGAGACATCCATCAGCTGCTTGTAGAATAATTCATCCCCTTCATCATCCTGGCAGGGTGGTCTGTAACAGACACCTATGATGATGTCAGCCTTGTTGGTCTTCCCCCTGATTCTGACCCACAGACGCTCAACCTTATCGTTGCTGACCTGAAGTTCAACAGAGTCAAGAGACTCCCTAACATATAAAGCCACCCCTCCACCTCTCCTACCCTGTCTGTTCTTTCTGAAGAACTTGTATCCTTCCATAGCAGCACTCCAGTCATGCGAGTCATCACACCACGTTTCTGTGATGGCGACTACATCATGGCCTTCGTGCTGCACAGTGGCTTCCAGTTCCTCTTGTTTGTTGCCCATACTGCGTGCATTAGTGTACATGCACTTCAGCTGGGCTGTTGATTTAATTCTTAACTCAGGCTTTCCATTCCTAGGTTGATCACTGGAGAGCCCGGTTTCAACCCCTTCCCCCTTCAAACCTAGTTTAAAGCCCTCCTGATCAGCCTCGCTAACTTATGGGCTACAGTCCTCTTTTTCTTCCTAGACAGATGAATCCCATCTGATTTTAAGAGACTAGGTACCATGGAGTTTGCCCCATGGTCAAAGAACCCAAAATTTTGACGGTGGCACCAATCCTTTAGCCATCTGTTGAGGAGTTGGGCTTTTTTACTCCT
>NW_020956953.1:82668-109897 GCF_003031625.1 Empidonax traillii
ATGGGCTACAGTCCTCTTTTTCTTCCTAGACAGATGAATCCCATCTGATTTTAAGAGACTAGGTACCATGGAGTTTGCCCCATGGTCAAAGAACCCAAAATTTTGACGGTGGCACCAATCCTTTAGCCATCTGTTGAGGAGTTGGGCTTTTTTACTCCTCTCTTTATTTAACTCCTCATCCATCCCAGACAGTACAGGAACTGAGGCAAATATCACCTGTGCTCCTGTCCCTTGAACTGACCGACCTAGTGCTTTAAAGTCTTTTTTAATTGTCCTGGCACTTCTTTGATTAATGTCCTCACTGCCAGCCTGGACTACCATGAGTGGATAATAGTCTGAGGGCTGAATTAACTCAGGAAGTCTCTTACTAATATCCCTCACCCTGGCCCCAGGAAGGCAGTATTGTTCAAGGGATGCAAATGATTGACATGCCTATGGATACAAAAGTTGCTGTAACAGGAGGCCCAGGAACCCAGAAGATTATGGTCCTGCACTCCGTCCCCAAGCAAACTAAAGACACGAGGATTTTGCAGAACTTGTTGCTTGAATGGGAACTCTCCAAGAAAACAGAAAATATGGACAAAGTGATGGACGTCTTAGTCACATGGGAAAGAGTCAGGAAGATAAGAGGGCAATGAATAATCCCTTTGATGTTATCATTTAAAAAAAAAAAAAAGAGAAAAAATGCAGTTTTTATTACAAACAAATAATGTTAGGAAACTTATGGGTGTATCATGAAGTTGTATGGTACCCAGTCCTGCTTGGACCTGGTGCCAGGGCTCCTTGCAGCTGGGATAGGGAATTTTATGTAAATATAAAGCTCTTAAAATGAAAACCTTTTTGGCCATTTGGCCATTTTTGATCACAGGGGTCTCTCTCCATGGGATGAGAACAAAGGAGGATCCATCACTTTGACATTGCAGCCAATCAAGAGGAGGGGAAATCCCCCCCTTTTGGAGAAACTGTGGGGAGTGAACGGATGAGATCTTACAAAGAATGCAGAGAGATGTTGGAAGAACCTCAGTGGGCCTCCCAGGAAGACATCCATCTTGGAGAGCTCTGACAGCCGGGACCAGGAAAGAGGCCACAGTCCTGAGATAAGAGGACAGGCCTCCCAGGACCCCCCTCTCCTACACTCCCTTTCCCTCTCCTGGGCCCCCAAAGACCACACCTTCCCTTCCTTTCCTGGCGATCCCTTCCCCCTGAATGAATAAACATATCCTCCTAACCAATATCTTCAAACCCCCTTATCAGAAGTCCTCGAGATTCGAGGGTTCAAACCACCAAACCTACCCCTGTCCCAGAACCTTCTATACCCTCCCTATAAAAGCCCCAGTGTAATAAAGGAATCGGCCATTTTGCTGGACATGTAACCTGCGTGTATGTGTCTCTTTTCCCACGCAAGATGTGCACTGGGCCGGATGTATGGGCTTAACCCCCCCACGCATCAAGAAACAACCTTTTTAGGCAAAAATGAATATGTTAAAATGACCTTGTGAGAAAAATTTCTCTCTTTTAAATGGCGAAAAAAATCCACAGAACAAAGAAAATAATAATAATGATAGTATGAGTAGGAAAATTTAATTACAACACGTGTTGGGTGCTCAGGTCCCAAAATTTCCAAGAGCACACCTCCGATTCAAAATACCTGCTTTTTAAACATTCCTAAGGTCCAACCCTGTTTACGACACGGAGGGGGGGCATTTAGGGTTGGCTGTCCTTTGCCCCCCCTTCATGCCAGGGGTGGAGACAACATGGTAGCCTCCATTTGCCTGCATGGCCATCCACGTGGCATGAAGCTGGGTCAACTCTATTTCTAGTCAATATGCAATTGTCTTATTCCCGTACGCTTAGTCCCTGGCATACATTTCAAGACTGAACTGTATGCCTTACAACTTCTGTGGAACGCCTATAGGTAAGTAATAAGAAAAGCAAAAATAACTCTTTGTTAGTATTCTTTGTTATAGGTTACCAGCGATGTGTTGGAATAAATTAAAGAGACCAATTTATAATAATAAGTAAATTATTTAGCAAACGATAGGTAAGCAATTCTGGCGCACCAGGGGAACCGCAAGAACAAAGGGTTCTCCCAGTGACTCACCGCTCCCAAACACTCAAACTTCCTTTTTGTATCTTCCTGGCTCCCGTATGCAGTCTTTTGCGCATGCTTAGTGCCCAGGTTCTTCCCCATACATAGTCCTGGGCTGTGTTTTCGGCGCACGGGTAGTTCTGTGGGTCGGAGTCTCGTTTGTGGGCTGGGGTCTCCCTTGATGAAGGCTATAGTCTTCCTCTGTGTCCGTGAAATGACCCCGTGTTTGGAACATGCATATTTAGTAGGTATTTTCCTCCCTTTCTGGTCTTATCGGCACTCGTTTATCATTTTGACTCCTTGTTATTTCTAGAAAAGCAGATCTGTGCCTCTGGCTTGTCGGATTAGGTTTATCGCTGAGTCCTGCTAGTTGTGTTAACAGAGTGTAGTTAATTTATTATGGTCCGGGGGGGGCTACCAGGCGTCGGGTTGACTCCCTTTATTGTCTGCCCAGCCTCGGAGGCAAACGGTCAGCAGCTGTCCTTGCCGGGAAGTCCCCAGCTCTCCCAGCTAGAATGTCCTCCTGTAATAGAAGGGTTAACTTTGTTCATAAAAAATCTTATGTGTATGAGGGAGTCAGAAACTTTTTGTTGTAATTAGACAAGTTTCACAGACAGCTTGCTAATCAAGCGTCAATAAACAACTGATAAGAACTGCACTTTTTCATCTCTGATAAGTACCAGACGACCACTTACCGAGCCACTGAACTCAAGCCATGAACAGATTTACATCCGAAAAGCCAGTGCCAGACAACACTTAACATGTACTTAACAGCCACCAACATGTATAAAGAGAGACATTGACTTCATTTCAGTGTGTGCCTCGGCGGGCACTCGCCCCCAGGTCACCCAGTGCTGTTTTGCTTTATTATCGCTTGCTTAATAAATTTATCAATGTTTAATTGGAATTGAGTTGTCTAAATTCTTATAATAACTTATAACACTCCCAAAACAACCCCCTCCCAGCCTGACTGCAGGGAGCAGTGGAAGGGGGGCAAAGCGGGTATCGCGGCAGTCCCAGGGAACACCAGTCGAACCCCACTGGCTGCTGCAGCCACGACTCAAAGGCGCCTGGCAGTTGAGTGGGAATACAGACGGAAATCACACATCAATGCCCTGAAGCTTCACCAAGCCTAACCAAAATCTCTTCAAAGTGTAGGCAGTAGGGCATTAGCCAGTTTATCACAGTCTTTGTTCATTTTATCTGCTTATAATAAAACCGGTCTTTTATTTCTCACAACCTGAAAGGGTGGGATTTTGTAAAACTATAAATGCACTGGTCCTTCTGAATATGTGAGGGGGGAGAGCTCCAGGCGCTGTCGCAGTCACTGGACTGGTGGGGGCCGGCACCAACCGCTTGGTCGTTGCAAGCAGAGCCCCCACTGCCCCTCCGAACTCTGCCACCACTTCTGTGCCGAGCGGGGACCCGACCAGCACCCCAGACGGGGCTACCACCGCTTCTATTCTGAAAGGGGGGATGTCAGATGCTCCGGGGGAAGTTGCCGCTTCTGCAACGAGCGGCAAAATGGTTATTTCGGTTACCAAGGGCGGCTTGACCCCCCGTCACTCCCCCTCCGACACCCTTGGTTTTGCCCCATGCTGAAGGGAAGTTAGGTTCCGGGCCCCCACAGACATCGAGGACGGAACCACCATCCAGGTCGGGTGGCTCACAAAAGTCTCTGTCCCAGAAAGGGAAACGGTGGGGGGAGGAACGGTCCGGTCCTGGACTGCCACCCCTGGACCGCCACCCGTGGCATTGTCCTGCCTACATAAGCTCCCGGTTAGCAATCGTAGCCATAGCAACAGTGCAGAGAGAGCCGAAAGCAGAGAGCTGAAAGCAGTCAAGGATACTTTTTGTACCAACGAAAAAGAGGGTTCCCAAAGGGAGCCCGCCTGGAATGGATCATCACCCCTCCCCTGTGGTGAACTGCAGGGGGGTGCGGGAGGCTGGGCCCTCCTCCCCCCTCCTGATGGACTGATTATTATGAAAAGGGGTGTGGCAGGATAGTCTACCCTGAACAGACCAAAAATCCAATAATGCATACTATGCAAGCCATTATGCAAGTTCAGCTGCTGGCACCAGGGTACTGTCTTGGTGTTAAATTATGCTGAGAACATCCTGGTTCACCACACTTCAAATATACATCCTTTTTTTGAAACGTGACAGATAATCTAGTCTGTGAGCTTGTAAATCTGTGACTACCAGTCCATCACTTCATAACTATAAAAGCCCAGTCCAAACTTCCATATGACAGATTCTTCCACATACTTCCTTTATGTGTGGAGCTTCTCCTGTGAAGTAGAGATGCCTCTTCATGGTTACTCCCCAGGGGTTGAGATCTGCCTGCTATCTGATATGGTGAGTAATATTAATCTCTACTTGATGACTGTTTCTTTTTGCTAGCTTCGATACAATTGCTTTAACATGAAAGTTTTGTTACAGTGCACTATATTACTTTGTTATATAATACTCTACTGTGAGAAATATCCCCAATTAAACTTTCAAAGATGGTCAAATAAAGTGAAACAAAGAACTTTAATTTTAGCGTGCTGGGTGCACTTGGCCTCATGACCAAGTCCAAGCACAAGCACACGGGGAATGGGAGGGATGAGCCCTTTTAAGGTTTTTTGATTTACATAACCACTCCCTCTCTCTTCCCATGGCGAGCCCCTCTCCTTATTATAGAATCATAGAATCAGATGGGTTGGAAAGGACCTCTGAGATCATCAAATCCAACCCTTGATCCACTACCACCACAATTACTAGACTATGGCACTAAGTGCCACATCCAGTCCCTTCTTAATTACCTCCAGAGACGGAGAATCCACCACCTCCCTAGGCAACCCGTTCCAATGTCTGATTACTCGCTCTGTAAAGAACTTCTTTCTAATATCCAACCTAAACCTCCCCTGGCAGAGCTTGAGACCTTGCCCTCTTGTCTTACTGATAGTTGCCTGGGAGAAGAGACCAACCCCCACCTGGCTACAACCTCCTCTCAGGTAGTTGTAGAGAGTGATGAGGTCTCCCCTGAGCCTTCTCCAGGCTAAACAACCCCAGTTCCCTCAACCCCTCCTCATAGGGCTTGTGTTCAAGTCCCTTCACCAGTCTGGTTGCTCTTCTCTGGACCTTCTCCAGCACCTCAATATTCTTCCTAAACTCAGGGGCCCAGAACTGGACACTACTCCAGGTTTGGCCTCACCAGTGCTGAGTACAGGGGAAGAATCACTTTCCTGCTCCTGCTGCCACACCGTTCCTGATACAGGCCAGGATGCCATTGGCCTTCTTAGTCACGTGGGCACACTGCTGACTCATGTTCAACTTCCTGTCGATCCAAACTCCAAGGTCCCTTTCTGCCTGGCTGCTCTCCAGCCACTCTGTGCCCAGCCTGTAGTGCTGCAGGGGGTTGTTTTCTTCCTTAAAAGGTGATATAGCCCTCTTCTTGAATTCGATTGGGTCTCTCAGGGCCAGCTCACACTTTCCTTTGTCAGTCCATTGGTTGTCTTTCCTGACCTATCAGGTTGTTTCCCTGTCCTGGCCGCATGGTCCCTTGGCAGTGAGCCCAGACTGGGCTCCCTGCCTTACATGCTTTCCAGTCCACCTTCACACTGTAACTGTACGTAACTGTAAGCAGCAACAAGTAACTGTAAGCAGACCTGCAAGCAGCAATAAGTAACTGCAGTAAGTAACTGTAAGCAGCTCACCAGTCCCCAACCACCAAATGACTCTCCAACTCCTCAAACAAAACAACTTCCAGGCATCTCAACATGAGGCAACTATGGAAACTCTTTCTTGTAATAAAACTGCCTTATTTATTTCCTACAATTTCCCCCTTTTTCTTTTCCTCCTGGTTTTATTACAAGCTAAACATTAGATGTTCTCATTGTCCTTTCAGGATCCTTCTCATTCAACTACCATCTTTAGTGCTTTGGTCTCATTTTTTACTTGCTCAGAGCCAGGACGTAGGACCTCGATCTTCTGTATTTTAAGGATTCCAGTTGTATTGTCCTTTGGATCAGTCGGTACAGTGGTCAGGTGCATTCTCTGAACTACACTAAGGATTAATCTTATAAAACATGGGATTAAACAAGGCAGAAATAACAGTCCAGCAAAGGCACACATAAGCAGGAAACTCAGCTGTTTCCACCATGTTTTCCCAAATAAACTAGTCCACCACCCCTCGTACATTGATTCATGGGCTATTTTCCGGACATTGGTCTCTATATTTGTTATTGCTTCTCCATTATCATCTATTTGCAAGCAACAGTTTGAAGTATTAAACTTACCACACATCCCTTCTTCCTCTGCCAAGAGGTAGTCTAGTGCCAACCGGTTCTGGTATATGGCTGCTCTACTTTGGGTTTGTTGGCAAACCAGTAACTTCAAGCCTTGTGTAGTTTGATTAGTAATTATCTCAGTTACCACTTGCAATTGTACTATTCGGTTAAGCATATAAATAGGAGTTCGATATCGCCAGCTCCCATCATATGCCCATGTGGTCGGGTCATATGTTTCTATAATTCTTTGAGGAGACCATTTATCTTTCCCCCATCCCTGAGTTCTTCTAATTGTCCTATTTTTCTGTTTTAAATTTTCATAGAGTGGAGCCCCAATTTAATTTCCCTTCTCTAAAGGTAACAAGAAAAACCCAGGTTGTATTAACCCCAGGTTCTTTTTCCACATATCCAAAAAAGCCTATCCTGTGCCTTCCAAAATTTTTCAAAGATATGATCTATGTTCTCCCAAAACTTTAAAATTTCATTTATTCCTGAGAAAGGATTTACTCTTGTTCCTTTACATTTGTACAATTTCCAGCTTTCTATCCATCTACAGTCAGAAGTGTTTTTGCCAGTCCAATAAGTCTTGGGAGCTCGAGGAATATATTTACCAGAAATTGAGTTTGTGTTTAAAATTCTTTTGCAGGGTGTATCCCCAACTGATTGTGAAAAAGGGGGTCCTATTCTCTGCAAACAATCCACTCCAATGGTTGTAAAGCTCAATACCCATCCTTCTGGCAAACTTATCTTGCTATTGGTAAAGGTATAATTCCATTTAAGTATTTCTTTTGCACCTAGGGTAGTACCTTTCCAGGACCACTCTTCGGTCATTAGGGATCCCCCATAAACCCAACAATGAGTAAGGTTAAACTCCACTGATATTTTCTCTTCTAGAGTAATAAATAAATTTTGTCTTACTCGGGGGAATTCCAAATCTTTGGTTACTTTTTGCTTCAGATCAAGATATAAATTATTCAGCAATGATGGTGGTGTTTTATTATGTTGAACAATTTTTTCTTCATTAAATTCTAACCTTTTTCTCTGGACAAAATATCTCGACAAATCCATTTCTCACCCTCTGGACAGTCCGATCCTAGTCTGATCCCAAATTTGTTATTATACTCTAATCCAACTGTGAGACGTAAGTCTATCTTTTCTCATGATTTTGGCATTATAGGTGACAATAATTTGGTAGTTAATTAAAATTCTCCTATGTACAAATATAGAGTTATAATATTGTTCTCTTAAAGTTGCAGAGTTAGTTATTTCAGGACAAGGACAAGAGACAAAGGATTTTTTTTTTTTCATCCATTCTGTGGTGACTGGATGTGAGCGCTCTGTCCCTGTCCTAGAGAATTGTCTGTTGTGTGGAGACATCAGTCTTTGAGCATGCTCAGTCGAATCAGTGGTGTGTGAAGGCCTGATCTGTTTTGTTCTGGACATATTGTCAAATCCTTGTGTCCAAGTTTTATAGGAGTGTGTGGGAGGAACATAATGAATGTGTGAGCAATTTATATTGTGTGTGGTACTTTTATAGACTTTTATAAACTTTAATATAGTTTTATAGGTACTATAAGTTATAGGTCCCAAGATGGCTGCAGGTGTCTTTTTGAGAACAAAGAAAAATGAGTGCCAAGAAGAAGGTGGAGTTCGTTAAAGTAAACTTTTGCCTTGTTATCTGTTAATGTCCAATTATAAAGGTATTTGTAATGGATGTTTACAGCTGGACAGTAGCCTGTATCCAATTGTATGCTTCTTGTCACGAGACCCTGTGTAGAGACGTTATAAAAACTCTGAGCTATCCTAATAAAGCGGACATATTTTAGATCTAATAGGTCGTGTATGTATGTCTCGGTGCCTCCCCGTCAAAAGGAGTGCCGCAAGCTTTCATGCGAGCGGGAAAGAACGACACATCTATAAGATGCAAATTCAAATCCGCTTTATTATCAGAAGGCTACACAATATATAATCTTTTGAGTTCTGGACATGCGATCACGAGCACAGCATGCTATTATGATTGGTCAGCAAACATTGTTCATGCGCCTCAGGCAGTCCATCGATTGGTGGTCTCAAAGCCCACATTCCTGGATAAAGTTTCTGTTATCGTTGTTTTTCGCATCCCGCTTTCTGCTGACCTCTGCATTCTTGTAACCGTAAAACTTGTTCTTGTTTGTCTAACAGTCAACTCCTGACCTTTTCAGAACTCAGTATATTCGTGTAAAACTGCTAAGGCCCCAACATAGGAGTAGTGCTGAAAAAGTTCTAGCTCCAGAGGGAAATGAGATTTATAAAGGACACAAGCCAAAAAAAAGTCGCTATGAACATCCAGTGGCAAAAATCAATGAATCGGAATAATGATGCCCAAAAAAAGCAGAAAAAACCCTGTTTAGACAGAGTTATATGTCTAAAGCAGCAAGGTATTTATTGATTAACGGCCGGGCAGCCTGCCAGCTAGTGCTGGGAAAACAGACTCCGAGTTGGTTAGGTTAGAATGAGTATTTTATACAGGTTTGGCAATGATTACAACATAACCACATACATCATAACAGGTGGAGTTAGGGGCGGAGATTGAGGCATGGTCTCTATTTTGAGGAATATTATGGTGGGAGATCCTGCCTTACTTCCTCATGGGGTCTCAAATTCTCTCCTCTTCATCAGGTGACCCTGGTGACCTTTCGTTCCTTCCATTGTTTCTGTGTTCTGATCACTGAGGCTTCAAGAAAGCCTTGGCTCTGGACCTATTTTACCTATTGAGATGTCACCTTGGCTCCTCTGGATGAGATTTATGGGACTGGGTTCTTTGCCCAGTGTTTGTTGTGGTTCCTTTAAGGTCTGATGCCCTCAGCACAGGACAGAGTCTCCTTGTGCAAAATGTAGCTTAAGAAATATAGCTTATGGCAAACTACAAGTGTACAGGGGGGTAGAGGGGGCCCCATGGGCCCATAGCAAAAGTGTCCTGATTAACCCTTCCTGCTTCAATAAAAACTGGTTTACTCTGGCTCTCAAGCTTGGTTCAGCTTCTTTAACTTGAAGTGAACAAAACCTACTAAGATCACCGCCTTTCTAACTTTTAGGTTGTTGATTCAAGGCAAAGCAGAGGTAAAACACTGGCTTTTCCAATGGAAAGTCCTTTGTTTCTGTCAGCACAGAAATTTTCACAAAGAGCATTTTTTATGTGATTGGAAAGAATATTTTCTAGCACGGGTCATGCCTGACAATCCCACAGCTAAATCTTATTAAAATCTGTTCAGAGACCAAAATTAGAGACTGTGATACAGAACCACTTGGATACCTGTCAAATTGATAACATGTAGATGGCCATCCAACTTGCCACCTGTTCTCCTTTCTCTTCGCACTAATAACCTGAATAAGCTTGTGAATACTTTTTTCTAGTCCTGTTGATTCATATTAGTCTCTCATATCATCAAGACCTGTAATTTTTTTTAAAAATCAGTATTGCTTATTAACATTGTTCAGAGGATCAAATTATAGATTCAGCACAAGAAAGAATGAAGCAAAGTTTTCAAACATTTTCTCAGGTGCCATTATAAACATTAGCATGAAAGAAATAGAGTAATTAAGATAATTGATCTACTTTAAGTAGCTTTTTAAGCTAATGGGTAATTTTGCAAAGGTCAATTTGATTCAAAGAAATCCTTGAACTATATGTAAAGCACACTTTTATTACGGCCAGGGAGATGCAGGGGGGTTTGCCCCCCCTGTGCATTCCACCGAGTAAAGGAACACAACAGCTTTTTATACATCTGAAGGAGTGAGTTTCAAAATTATCTATCACATACACTCTTTACAAAGTCTGCCTTATCTAAATAAACATTTGGTTACCTAACTCCTATTCTTACTACTATAGAATAGTTACCTAAAGTTTTATCACTTCAAACAGCTTAGGTTTCCCCCACCCCTCTTTTGTCTCCCTTGCAATCCTACATGCTAGAAGTCTTTCTGCTTTCCCTGACAGTCCCTTTTGTTTACATAAGCTAGCTTTATCAGTTTGGGCAGCAACCTTCTTTCAAGCAGTTACAATTTTGCAAAGTCACACTTAACGTAGCTAAATTTTACTAACATAATTAAATATTAATTGTATTTTATCTTGTCTTTATTTCAAATTAGCAGGACAACTCCTTCTTATTCGATTTGACATGATGATATTCAGCTAGGAAAAGACTAAAAATATTTAAAAGTTTAACTTTTTTCACTCTTCCTTGAAGATTTCTCAGTTTTATATGTAATCACAACCTTGCAACAAACCAGGTAGGACAAGAGTGCTTGCTAATGATGCTTCTCAGCTTGGGGATTCTCCACTTACAATTTGCCTTTATTTCACACAAAATTAATATCTCAGCATTTTTACCAAAACCTACCGACACAGTAAAAGTACAACCAGGTAAAGGTTAGGGTTTGGGGTTGTGAGAAACAAAGTCTTAGGTTGTGATAGGTTTTAAATAAGAGTTTATTAGAAGGAAAAACAACCAGCATGCTGGGACACAGAGTGGAGTCTTTGCTCCAAAGACTCTGCGTGACTTGATACAGCATTCGACTAACATTTATTCTAGCTATTTCATGCATATTCATCATATCAGATATGTATACATTCCACAATACTATGTGAAGAATATATTATATGTTTATTCTCACAATTAAAGCTAAGTTGTTATCTCTATAATTGTGATAGTTTCCCTATAATTCATACATTCTGCAATGACACAGCACTGTTGGGGTAGGCGGCGGGTCCGCAGACCCCCTGATGAAGGATATAGAGGTGGAGGATTTTGACTTAGACATTTTGAAGCCGTTTCCCTGAGGAATTCACAGGAGCAGTGAAAGATTTGAGAAGGTACCAAAACTGACCAGTGAGAGAAGAATGCAAATAAGGTGTGAATATCCAATTGTGTGTAAAACTAATAATAGACCATAGATAGAGAGTTATTAATAGAAAGGTATATAAGGTTCTGTCCACAGAGTGTGCATAATTAGGCTGAACTGAACAATACAGCAGACTTTTGGATCATCATCATACTGTGTCTGGCTTTATTCTTTCAACCGTCCTGACTACAACAACAACTGGTGACCCCAATGTGATCCTACCCGAGGGGGTCAAAATCCAGGGGCCACGTAAGTCCTATCAGGGGAGTGAAGGCGATCCTTTCCGAGGGACCGGAACAGTGGTGATTCTCAGTAAGGAATCATGATTCCCAGCGAGGAATCAGAACCGCAGGTCGAGGTGCAGTGAGGGTGGAGCTCAGTGAAGCAGAGAGCAGCAGGGCGCTGCAAAGGGTCCGGACCCCAATTTGTCTATTCGTGAAACCTGGGGCAGGTGAGCCACCAAGAACTTTACTGGCACAATGGGACAAATTATGAGTACAGATGAAAAGTGGATAGTTAGTGCTTGGAATATGCTGCTTCGATGGCGTGGTATTAAGTATGATGATGGCTGCTTGCAGCATTTGTTGCATTGGTGCTGAAAAGAGGGGTGCAAAGCTACCCTAAATTCAGCTTTTAGCATTTCTGCTTGGGAGGAGATTGGGAGGAAATTATGGGATGCTATATCAAATGGTAATGAGGCAGTGGAGGGGCTTGCCCTTACATGGAAGTTTGTGTTCACCACCCTGAAGGACTGGTATAACGAAGTACAAAAAGAACAGAGGCCTACTGGGGAGGAGGGTCTGGTAAAGTCCATGGCTGAATTAACACTTACAGAATCAACCCCCAGTACCTCCTCCCCCTCTTCTTGTTCTGCAAAAAACGTCTCCCCTATTAATCCTCCCCTCGCTCACAAGTATACTTCTGCTGCCATCCCCCCACCACCCTGGGACTATCCATCTGCATCACAACTAATAGCGAAAACAGAAGAGAAACAGCAAGAAACCCCCTCTTCCCCTGCTTATTCTACTGGGCCCGTTACCACTGCTGCTTTGCCTGTTGCTACCAAGGTACAAAACAGCAGCTCCTCCTCTTTGGAGAATTCGGACGGTTCTGATGGGGAAGAGTCCCTTAAAGAGGTTGAACTCCTTTTACAAAAAGGCTCCCGCTGCAAGAAGCCCTCGTGAACCACTAAGTCCAAACCTATCTGCTTGCCTCCTGCGAAGGTTGTCGTACTACCCAGAGATCCTGGTTCCTTTTGGGAGGGTTTGTGCAGGGAAGTGGCAAGAACAGGTGATTGGGACCTTTGTGAAAGGATTGGAGATCCCTCTTTTGAAGACCCAGGTGAATGTTCTGGATTAGCAGAGGGCCCCCAGACATTTCCAGTTATGAAACCAGCGGTAGGAGCAGGAAAGACTGATGAGTACCATGTTTTTGCCTGGAAGGTTGTGCAAGATTTGCAGTTTAATGTTGGAAATTACGTTCTCAATTCCCCTCAAGTGATGAGGCTGATATGTGTCATTAATGCTGACTTATTAGCCCCCTATGACATTACGCACCTTGTTCAAATATTATTTGAACCTGTGCAAACTCAGTTGTTTGAGCAAAAGTGGGCTCAGATGGCCACAAGGGCAAAGAGAGACAATCTCAATCGAGTAGATGGTGACCCTCTAAAAGACGTAGGGGCACAAGTCTTGATGGGTCAAGGGTCTTTCAGCAGTCCTGATTTGCAGGCCACTTGGCACCCAACTGTGTTGCAAGAAGCCCAGAAGTTGGGGATGGGGGCCCTGTTACAATTTATGGAAATGTCAGCTCCATGACAGCACTACACAGCTATAAGACAAGACCATGGGGAGCCCTTTTTAAGGTTTGTTGAACGGTTAGCGCAATCACTAGAAAAACAAGTGGATGATGACACCTTGCATCAAAAGCTTTGCGTGCAATTAGCTAGAGATCAAGCTAACACCGATTGCTGAAAGGTCATTGATGCCTTGCCTGGTTCACCTGATATAGCTGACATGGTGGAGGCTTGTTCAAAAATTGGATCTATTGACTATTCCATGTCTGCCCTGGCAGCCATTTTACATTCCCCACTGAAGTGTCACCTGTGTCATCAAGAAGGACATTTCAAAGCCCATTGCCCTCAGCGGAAAGTCAGAATGGGGGAAAAGGGAATGGTGACTCTTATGAGTACATGTACTCACTGTGGCAAACAGGACCATTTTGCAAAGCAATGTCACTCTCAGTACCATGCTGCAGATCACCCCTTGCCGGGAAAGGGGAAGCAGAGCTTGATGGGGCGCGTGGAGATACAAATGCCTTCAGTTCAATCTCTGCCTCAGGGAACGGCAGGGCTCCCTTGTGTGACCAACTCAGGCAAAACTTTAAGGTCTGCCGGCATGGATGTTTCCACAGCTGACACAGTCACAATCATAACTAAAGATGTTACTAAGGTCCCGTTAAATGCTTGGGGACCTATAGGGAGTGGATTAAGTGCCTTATTAGTGGGACATTCGAGCAGTACTCTAATGGGACTTATGGTTCACATAGGAGTGATTGATGTTGACTATTACAGGACAGATTTCTGCTATGGTTTCTGCTATGTATCCTCCAGTTGTGGGGTCTAATTACACCAGGTGCCGCAGGGGCTTCTGGGAGTTGCACATGCTCACTTGAATACTTGTATGGGATTGGCTTAGAAAGTTACCTGTGTGACGTGGGATCATTTGAAACTACTATTTAACCTGTGACTGTTTGAATAAAGACACATTCGTTACTCACCATAGTGGTGTTAACCATGGTTCCTATGGGACTTATTTATTTATTATATTAATACTGCTACATTTGGTGCCCGAACAGAGACCCAAGCCTATCCTGAATCAGGAAAAATTACGGACAGGTGTCAGGTACCAACTTTAATATAAGTTGAAGGACACCCACCGTTAAAAAGTCATACATGCCAGGTACCAGAGAAAAGGAAACTGATGGGCGTCTGCGGAGGAACTGCGATTGAGCTCGAAGTAATTGCCTACGTTCGGAGAGAACAGCTCTCGAGAAGAAAGAAGAAACAAGAAACATGAAAGGAGAAGAAAAACATCGTCCCAGGTGAGAGGGCGTGAAAAAAGAAAAAAAAATAGAAAAAAGAAAAAAAGAAAAAAATAGAAAAAGAAAAAAAAAAGAGAAACAATGAAAACTTTTCATTCACGTGAACCACAGAATATTACAAAAGCCTTAAGCTTAATATTGAAAAGACTTTGGAGACAAGTTAACAGACATAAAATAGCTGGACTTTTAAAATTGATGAAAATAACTGTTTTAGGACTGGTACTATTTACAGTTCTTAGTGAAACTGCTTGGAGAGGGGGGTGGAGAAATGGAAAGAAAGCAGAGATGAAGAAAACGGACATTTTAAAACCCGCGCAGAGAAATTCGTCCACAAAGGAAAACCTTGAGTCTCCCCCCGCCATAGACATGCCCGGGCAAAGACCTCCACATGGTCTTACCATGTCGAAAGGGGAAGGGGGGGGGTGCCAGGGGTTCGGACAAGGGACCTTGGAATGTACCTTTTTGTACTGAATTTTTACGGATGCATGGGTCCCGGGAGGAAGACGCGTGTCGTGAATTGTGTGACTGGTGGAAAGGAACGGACTTTGAATCCCCAGGCCATTGCAAGCTTGCAGACATGTGGAATCCACGCTGGAGCATGGGCGGCGCCATTTCGCCGATGCCGGGAGCGGGACGTGGTACCTTCTCTTCCTCTCTCGTGACCATCTTACAGACTTCCTCTACTGGGAGCATGCATAAAGCATGGTCCGCGCCGAGAGCCAGTAACTGGGCGGCAGCTGTTCTTTTTAAAAAAAGAGCAGCGTGAAGCTGTTCGAGATTGCGAGCGACAAAGCGGGTGGCTCCGAGAGCGGAGCCAGGACCATGAGCGGCAGCACCTGTTGCGACGGCCCCGCCCGTGCCCGCCGAGAGCAACAAACCGAACCCGGTCGCTGTGGGCAGCACTGCGCCTGGAGCGGCGTGGGGCCGGGGGGCTGGGGCGGCACGGGGCACCGAGAGCGGCGCGGTTGGCAGAAGGGAATCCGTACCGGTGTCCACGACTGTGGCCGTTCCCCCAGACGGGGCTGTGTCCATTGGTGTGTGCGTTCCGCCTGCAGCCGACAGCGACTTGAAGCCCCCGGTGTCCACCGCGCCGCTCGTGGACTTCCCGGTGCAGCTGGGAAACTGCGCGCCCAGGATGCCAGATGCCGTGATGGGGCATCTCGGGGCACTCGACAACCGCAGGGGCCGGGCCAGGACACCCCCCCCGGGCCATGGCGGAGAGCAGCAAGGCCAGGGCGGCCCCTCGGGAGCACCGTCTGCAAGCGGGAGGTGCCGCCGGCAGCCCCAGCGGTTGGTGAAACTCCACTGGGCGACCACTCTCCGCGCCCTGCCGGGGACAGACGGGCCAGAGGTGGTGCACGGGAACCGACTGCGTGTAGCCGTGCGGAGCGTGCGCGGACACTGCGGACTAATGAGGAGGTCAATGCCAGCGGCGGGCGCAGAGCGCGAGGCTGGTGAGGAGCGCGGCTCCGCAGGACTGCAGACGGCGCGGCGGACAGCAAGGGGGGTCTGCACCTGGAAACGGCGCGGTCTCAGCCCCCCCTCGCCAACGGCTGCGGGGAACAGCAGCAACGACTCTGGGCGGCCCAGTGCCCAAGTACTGGGACCCGGTCATGGTGTTCCCCGTCTACAGACGTCAGGTCCATCGGCGTGCCCCCCCCCCCCCCCCCCGTTAGGGGGGGCAGTGGCCCAAGCAGGGGCCCGGGCCAGGACCGAACTTATGCAGAACTGCATATACTGTTTTTACATGTTTTACACGTAAATCTTTTAGTTAACTATCTTTAGTTTTTGTGTTTACATTAATAAGAGAGAAGAATTCAACATTGCCTTATTGATACACTTTTAAGTTTCTAATTTCCCTGTAGCATTGTTTAAATTACTAACAGTAAGGTTTATTAAGTATTGTTTAAGATTTTTAAATTCTTAAATGCATCTAGATAAGTTTAAATGTTATAACTATTTTATTTAAATAGTAATTAACATGTTTCAGAATTTCTGTTAACAGGTTATAATGCTAACTTACCTATTCATTTTTTCTAACTACACACTCAGGAATATGCACACTACTTGCCAGTATCGTACCTTTAAATTAATTAATTTTCAATATTAACAAGAAAGGGGGAGTACAGGGCGAGAATATGCATGTAATTAAGTAAGTACTAAATCAGAGTTCATTTAAGAATTGTAAATTACAGGTATGCATGAATGAAGAGAGAATGCGGTGGCCACTGAATGAATGAGAGAGAGATTGTGTGGATGCCTGAATGTATGAAAATCATATGCACCTTATGCAATATATCTGAAACAAGCACTACCTCTAACACATCACCTTAAAAAGTCATCAGAACAAGATGTTCCTCCACTAAACCCTTTTCTGCTTTAATAAAGTAAGTTTTCCCCGATCATATATAAACCCTCAGATAATAAAGGTTTTTGTTCTGCCCAATTACATAAAACTCTTAGGTAAATAAGATTTTTATTAATAAAGTTTTATTATTGCATAGAACTCTTAGATATAAGGTTTAAACAAGAAATAAGTTTACTATGTCAAGTGAAGAATGTTTTGTTAAGAACTGCACTGTTGTTTTTTTGAATTTGCACTGCTCTGTATCTTGTTATTAATAAAAAGGGGGGAAATGTGGGGTCTAATTATACCAGGTGCCGCAGGGGCTTCTGGGAGTTGTAGTTCTAAGACTCTGTTGCACATGCTCACTTGAATACTTGTATGGGATTGGCTTAGAAAGTTACCTGTGTGACGTGGGATCATTTGAAACTACTATTTAAACTGTGACTATTTGAATAAAGACAGATTCGTTAATCACCACACTGGTGTTCACCATGGTCCCTATGGGACTTATTTATTTATTATATTAATACTGCTACATCCAGTCCAAATACCAAAAAGGACTCGAATAGCTCAACTTGTACCTTTTGTGAGTTGTGTTCCAAAAACAGAACTCCTTGAATGGCAAGATGGAGGTTTCAGTTCTAGTGGTACACCACAAGTTTTTTGGTCTCAACCAATCTCTGCGCACCGACCACAAATGACCTGCCATCTGCCTTACGCTTGAGGGTCACCTCACAGCATTTCTTTGACTGGACTGTTGGACACCGGGGTTGATGTAACCATCATTGCACGTGCCGCCTGGCCCGCTTCATGGCCGGTAACTCCGGTAACCACTGGAGTTGTGGGATTGGGTGGAACTACTCAGAGTTACATTTCAAGTGATCCCATACTTATTGTGAACCCTGAGGGTCAATCAACCACAGGCCATATATAACTGTGTCTCCCTTGACACTATGGGGACGGGACTGTCTTTCTCAGTGGGGGGTGAAAATTACAATGGATTTTTAACAGGGGTCACTGCATTGCAGGGTGTTACACAACCCACTGTTACCTTATCTTGGCTCACAGACACTCCTGTGTGGGTTGACCAGTGGCCCTTTCCTAAAGAAAAGTTGCTGGTCCTGCATCAACTTGTAAAAGAACAACTGGATGCTGGTCATATTGAACCCTCTCTTAGCCCGTGCAATACCTCTCTTTTTGTCATTAAAAAGAAGTCAGGGAAAGGACGCCTACTCCACAACCTTAGACAGGTCAATGCAGTCATGGTTCCTATAGGGGCGTTGCAACCAGGTCTTCCATCCCCTTCAATGTTACCTGTTGGTTGGCCCATTATTGTTATTGATCTAAAAAATTGGTTTTTTACCATACCATTGGACCCCAAAGACAAAGAGAAATTTGCATTTACTGTTCCCTCAGTGAACCACGCAGAACCAACCCAATGATTCCAGTGGAAGGTTCTTCCCCAGGGAATGAAAAATTCCCCCACCATTTGTCAGTGGTTTGTTGCTCTGACACTGTCTCCAGTTAGTGAAAAATTTTTAAATTGTTACTGTTACCATTATATGGATGACAGTTTGCTTGCAGTAGCCGATAAGAATCAACTGACTGAACTTGAAAAAGAGACAAAGAAACAGCTACAGACATTTGGCCTAAAAATTGCTCCTGAAAAGGTACAGCGAGAACACCCTTGGAAATATCTTGGAATGCAAGTTATCCAGAACACTGTTGCTCCCCAACCGATACAATTGGCTGTTGAAATTAGGACTCTCACTGACGTACAGAAATTAGTGGGATCTATAAATTGGATCAGACCTTATTTGGGGTTGACAAACACTCAATTGACACCATTATTTGAGCTGCTCAAGCATTCCACTAATCCTCAAAAACCTAGACATTTGACGGAAGCAGCAACTCAAGCTCTCTGGCAAGTAGAACAAGCACTACACTCAAAATTCATTTCTCTAATTGATCCTAGACAAGAATTCCAGCTTTGTTTTAATAGACCACCTTGCTCCTTTTGAAGTTTTAGTCCAGTGGTGCGACCAATGGCCTGACTCTTTACACATCTTGGAATGGCTGGTTTTGCCCTATAAGTTTTGCAAAACTGCCCCTGGACTATTTGAGCTGTTAGCTGACATAGTGATCAAGGCTAGAAAACACTGTGTAGAGTGTACAGGCACAGAACCTGCTCGTGTTGTTGTTCCAGTGCAATCCTGTTACTTTGAATGGTTTTTGGCCAACAACTATGAGTTACAATCTGCTTTTGCTGGGTTTAGCAGCCAAGTTTCTTACCATTTTCTTTCCCATCCATTGTTCAAATTTTTTAGAGATGTATCAGTGGGACAAAAATTACTGCACAGTTCTGTACCCTTAGATGGACTTACTGTCTTTACTGATGGCTCTGGAAAAACAGGAAAGCTGCAGTTGTGTGGCAATCCACAGATGGATGGCAACAACAGGTTATTTCTCAGGAGGGATCTCCTCAGGTTGTGGAACTTGGAGCGGTAACCTTGGCTTTCCAATTGTTTCATGACCAACCGTTGAATGTTGTTACTGATTCTGCCTATGTAGCTAATTTGTTGCAGCAATTTGATCATACCATATTATATTCTCGACCTTTTACTTCAGTTTTCCAGATTTTGTTGGAACTCTGGAGAACTCTGTTGCAGAGAACTGTTCCTTATTTTATTTTCCATATACATAGTCATAAGTCATTACCTGTTGGCAGAGGAGCTCACGGTGAACAAACGCACGCAAACCAATATGGTTTAAGCAAATGTTCCATTTTATTTACATAACCTAGGCTCTTAAATACCCTCAGAGCCCTGCAGCATGTGAACACCTTCAAACCATTGGTTAAATGTTGTAAATAGCAAGGCAAGCATGTATCTCTAACCCCCTTATCATTGGGTACTGACCGCTGTGCATGCGACATGAAATCATTGTCTTTCTCCAAAAATTCCTCCTTATTATCTCAATAGTTTACATTCTTTCAGCCTGATATCAATGCCAGTACTTTTCCCACTACCTGCAAGCAGACCTCTTGCTAAGACAGATTGAGGCCTATTAGTATGGTTTGTTCATGCTGCTTTTTATTAGTTAAGCACCCCAACAAATCCCCCCTTTTTGTTTTGTGGACAAACCATACACACTAATAGAAAAATGAATAAATTCATGCAACATCCTTTGATAAAAAAAAAACCCAACTTTTCTAAAACCTATGTAATAATTATTAAACCTTCAAATATATATGTAGATATATAAACCCACACAATACCTCTCTCTTGCACACAATTGTCTTCCAAACATTCAAAGGTGGCCACCTCAGTCATACCTCAACCATACATACTCTCACCTCCCAAAGAAAAAAATATTTTTTTTTTTTTTACGTAAGTCCTCTATGCCCTAACAATAGAAAAGATTATTTACAATAGCTCCTGGTAGGATTAACATTAATTATTACAGCATTAGCCCTGTCCTGAAGTACCCCCTTCTTTCCATGGTTTTATCCATCATGCAGGTAACCATGGGATGCCTGAATCTGTAAGAATACAAGCATATCCTCTCCCCATCATTTTTACCTCCGCAGACCCCTTCCAGTCCCCTGTTTGTGGATCTTTATATTGAACCTTTACCATTGCTTGTTGACTTACCAACCCTGACTGCATAGAAGTATTATGTATGACAATGGGGGGATCAGTTCTATCCCCTGTCAACCACAAAAAATTCAAGACATATAAAGCTTTTGCAAGTCGGTCATGTGGACTGGATAACTCCTCTCCCCCTTTCTGTTTTCCCAAAAGTGCTTTAAGAACTCCATGCGCTCTCTTGATGATAGCTTATCTGGTGGGGGAGTGAGGAATACCAGTAACATGATAAATATCCCAATTCATACAGAATTTACGAAACCGCTGTGATGTATAACTTGGTCCATTGTCTGTTTTGATTTCTGTGGGGGCCCCTAGGACTGCTATGCATGCATACATATGATGGATAACATATCTAGCACCTTCTCCAGTTTGAGCAGAGGCCCAAATAACATGAGAAAAGGTATCAATACAAACGTGCACATAATCTTCCAAATTCATTGATATGCGTTACATCCATCTGCCAGAGCTGTAATGCTTGTAACCCACGAGGATTGGCCCCCAAGCCAATACCCAGTCCATTCTTGTGACAGGTTGAGCAGACCTGTACAATGCCTCGAGCATCTGTTAAAGTTAATCCAAACTGTCCAGCTAGCACATTTGCAGATTGATGGAAAAAAGTCATGGGATAACACCACCTGTTGAAATTTATTCACAGCCGGTCCAACCCAGGCAGGTGCAACTAACTGATCTGCCTTATCATTTCCAATAGCTAAGCCCCCATTTAGTTTCTGATGGTTTCTAATGTGAGTAACAAAATAGGGTTGTGTTCACTGATTCAACAAATGTAACAACTGTGTCATGAGTGCAACTAAAATCTTATTTTTCAAAGGTTTAATCATTGCCTGCTCTAATCTTTGCACTGTACCTACCACATAAAGTGAATCTGAGACTATGTTAACAGGTTCTTCCTTCCAGAAATGCAAGGTCCACATAACATCTTGCAGTTCAAGGGTTTGTAGTGTGTCTCCTGGAATTCCTGGGAGCAATTTATGCTTCCACTCTGATCCTTCCTGCCAGGTGACTGCCTCCTGCCGAGATTTTCTTCCTGCATCTGTAAAAATAGTAATTCCATCAACTGGGTCATCTGAACCCAACACGAGCTGCTCAATTGTTTGATGTTGTAGCAAAGGCAGTAATTTATCAGATGGATAATGTTTTGTGATTACTCCTGTGAAATCTGCCATGGCTATTTGGACTGGTTCAGATTTTTCGAGTAACCACTCCAAATAACCCTGGACAACTGGCACAAATATAGTAGTTGGATCTTTACCAGTTAAATCACAAATTCTCCTATGCCCTTTTATGATAAACTGTGCAAACAACTCAGACTGTGTCATTATCGTCTTCTTGGGCTGATATGGTAAAAATACCCATTCCAAAATCTTTATGCTGGTTATTATTTGACAGATGATCCCCAATGGATACATTCAACTCCCTCCAGAGTTGACAATTAAATACTGCACTGGTTGATCTTCTGTGGGGAGTGGAAGAATGGAATCTTACAAGGAGTGCAGAGAGATGCTAGAAGAACTCCAGTGGGCCCCTCAGGAAGACATTCATCTCGAAGAGCTCTGACAGCCGAGGCCAAGGAAGAGTCTGCCGTCCAGTGATAATAAACAGACCCTACAGAAACCCACCACCACTCCTTCCTGGCCTTCCCCCTCTCCCTATGTGGCCAGACATATCCCTATAAGCCAATCTCTTCAAACCCCCTTATCAGAAATCCTTGGGATTCGAGGTTTAGTGGCACAAACCCACCCTCTACCAGAACCTTCTATAGCCTCCCTATAAAAGCACCCTCGTAATAAAGGAATTCGCCATTTTGCGAGTCATATAACCTGTGTGTATGCCTCATGTTCCTATGCAAGATGAGCCCTGGGTCTATTTGTGTGGACACATTTCCCCCCACGCGAGAATCTTCTATTATTCTGCTAGCATATCCTGCAACTATTTTTCCTGAAATGTTGATTATAGCTGCCTTCTGACTCTCAGACAGTTTTCTTTGCTGATCTGCCTGTGCATCAACTCCTAATAAGGACATCAAAGGAGACAGATCATCGTTGGTTATTCCGCACACCCATTGTATGTCACCCATTAACTTCTGTACATAATTCAAGGTCTCTACATCAGTATTAATGACTAACTTTTGTGGTCTGACTATACCATTTGTAATGGTCCAACCCAGGTATTTCCATGGTTCTTGCTACTGGACTTTTTCGGGAGTAATTTTTGAACTTCTTTGACCCACTTCTTGTTCCAACTGCAACAACAGCATTGGTACATCTAAATTTTTCCCTGCTATCAGAATATCATCCATGTAATGATAAACCAATAGCTCAGGGTGCTGTTTCCGAAATGTCTGCAAAGCCCATGCAACATAGCTCAGACACATCGTGGGAGAATTTTTCATCCCCATTGGTAACACAACCCACTTATACCTTCTTTCTGGTTCTGCTTTGAGGGCACTGTAAAGGCAAACTTGTCAGTATCATCTGGGTGCAACAAAATTGTGAAAAAACAGTCTTTCAAATCTATTATCAGGATGACCCAATCACATAGGATCATCGTGGGGGAAGGTAAACCTGACTGCAAAGCCCCCATGTCTTCCATGACCGCATTGATGGCCTGCAAATCATGTAACAATCTCCACTTTCCTGACTTCTTTGAGATAACAAATATGGGAGTATTCCATGGGCTTGTCGTTGGTACAATATGCCCTGCCTCTAACTGCTCCTGAACTAGAGTGCGTACGATTTGCAGCCTCTCCCTGGGCAGCGGCCACTGATTTACCCATACTGGTTTCTCTGTTTTCCATTGCAGTTTCAAGGTTGGCTGCTTTTCAGTGGCCACTCCTAAAAAGGAGAAGTAACCAATCGAGCCCCCATTTGTCCCAACAGATCTCGACCTATTAAGCCTACTGACAAGGACAGCACATAAGGTCGTGTTCCCACTGTTGAACCGTCAGAAAACTGGAAACATTACATCTCTACTAATCCATTGTTGTATACCCCCTATTCCCTTGACTCCTGTCGGTGCTGTTACTAATGGCCATATTTGAGGCCACTTGTGCCTGGGAATGATAGTAACATCAGCTCTGGTGTCGATGAGCACTGACATGGTAAAGGATTGTCCACTAGGATGCTGTACTATTACTGACTCCGCAGGCTTTCCCTGTTTTATATCTATTGCTAACATCACCTCGGGAGGACCTGTTGAACCAAGACCTGCATTCCCCCTTATCTGTGATTCTGCATTGGGCACTGCCAATTTAAAAGGTACTAATTGAGCTATTTTACTATTTGCAGGAATATAAACAGGTGGGGTCAAAGTATATACCATTATTTTGATAGTGCCTGTAAAATCAGCATCTATCACTCCTGGCATTAGAAAAATTCCTTGATGAGACAACGAAGAGCATCCTAACAAGAGAGCACTCAACCCTTTACTCAAGAGGTCCCTGTAGAGTCAATCAGGTGTATGTTCTGGGTTTTGATTATGGTATCTACTGTTGTTGCCACGTCCACTCCTGCACTTCCTGCTGTGGCTGTGGTGCATCTATTCAAACACCCCGATTTGCTGTCAGGGTGCAGGAGTGCTGCGTGCTCTGTTTGCAGTTTCCCTTCTTTTGCACTCATTGGTATTATGACTATTTTTTAGACAGTACTCGCACCACTTTGGGGACTGGGCAGCCTCTTGTAAAGTCAATGCCTGGTATTGAGGTCTAATATGCCCCTTCTGACCACAATTGAAGCATTTCATTTCTCTTTTTCCCGTACGACTTTTCCCCTTCTCAGATACCAAGGGCTTGACAACTGCCCCCACTACAGTAGCTACAAAGGCTACTTTCTCCTATTCAATCATCCTTTCAGTTGTCTTGAGAAACTGGGTTGTGGATGAACCTCTAGGCAATGTGTTTAGAACTCGTTTTGTTTTGTCATTTGCATTATCAAAGGTTAACATGTCTAGAAATTTTAGTTTCATGTTATCATCCATATCGGGATCTGCATTTAAGGTTTGATATAGGCAATCAACAAATTTACCATATGGTTCTACAGGACCTTGTTTAATCAAGGTACATGAAGGGCTTGATTTTTCATCCTTTACTGCTAGCAACGATTTGTAAGCCAAATCTTGGCTCAACTGCAGCACTTCATTGACAAATCCATTCTAGCAAATGGGCCTGTTCCTAAGAGCATTTGAGATGTCACACCATACAGTGGATCTCCCTGTTGCCTTGGTGTAGCAGCAACCATATCGCAATTAGATTGCCACTTACTAAAAAATTGCAGCTGTTGTGATGGAGAAAGCAGTGTGTTTACCAGCATTCGAATTTCATAAGGTGTTAGTAAATTGGCAGTGAAAAGGTGTTGCATAACCATCTGTGTATACCCCGACCTTAAACCATATTGAGTAACTGCTGTTTTTGCTTCTTTTATAATCTTCCAATCTAAAGCTTCCCATGATCTGTTACCCACCCTGTCCACCAATACAGGGTAAGCACTGATTTCCAGAGGCTACACATCTCCCTCTATAACTGCTTCTTTCAATATCCCTTTCCACCTTTGCACAGGATTAACCCCTCCCCCCCTTTCCCCCACTATTCCCCCCCGGTAAAAACCGAAAAACGTCCGAAAGAATTCCCCACCCCAGGAGGGTTTGGGAAGGGATTAAGAGGGAGAGGTGCCCCCATCCATGGCAGGGGTGGGGTATTAGAAGTAACTGTATTCTGCGAGGCGAGATGCTGTTCCGATAATGTAGGAGTGGCTTCACCAGGTGCTGCTGAGGTATTCTGGGAATTGTAGTTCTAAAGACTCTGTTGCACATGCTCTGTTAAATGCTTGCATTGGATTGGCTTAGGATGTTACCTGTGTGACGTTGAACCATTTGAAACTACTATTTAAGGATGTGACTCTTGGAATAAAGGGCTTTCGTTACCCCACCACGTTGGTGCTCGCTTGGTCCCCATGGGACTTATTTATTTATTATATTAATAACGCCACATTTGGCGATCCCGAACAGGGACTTAAACCTTGCCCTGAATCAGGGAGAATTATGGTCAGGTGTTAGGTACCAACTTTATTATAAGTTGAAGAACACCCACCATAAAAAGCCACAGGATGTCAGGTACCAGAGAAAAGGAAACTCTGATGGGCGTCTGCAAAGGAACCGTGATTGAGTTCGGAGTAAAGGCCTGAAAATCTCGGTAGGAATTTGCCTACATTTGGAGAGAAACCTCTCGGAAACAAAGAAGAAAGAAGAAAAACCTCCTCCAGGTGAGAGGGAGGGAAAAAATAGAAAAAAGAAAAAATAGAAAAAGAAAAAAGACAAAAAAAATGGGAACTTTTCATTCACGTGAACGAACCTTAAGCTTAATGCTGAAAGGACTTTGGAGACAAGTTAACAGACATAGAGTAGTTGGACTTTTAAAACTGATGAAAATAACTGTTTTAGGACTAATACTATTTACAATTCTTAGTGAAACTGCTTGGAATGGGGGGTGGAGAAACAGAAAGAAAGCAGAGGAGAAGAAAATGGACATTTTAAAACACGCGCAGAGAAATTCGTCCACAAAGAAAGACCTTGGGTCTCCCCCCCTCAGAGACATGCCCGGGCAAAGACCTCTGCGGGGTCTTATCATGTGGAAAGCGGGGGAGGGGGGTACCAGGGACTCGGACAAAGGACCTTGGAATGTACCTTTTGTACTGAATTTTCACGGATGCATGGGTCCTGGGAAGAAGGCGCGTGTCGTGAATTGTGTGACTGGTGGAAGGGAACGGACTTTCAATTCCCAAGCCATTGCAATTTTGCGGACATGTGAGGTCCACGCTGGAGCATGGGTGGCGCCATTTTGCCCATGCTGAAAGCAGGACGTAGTGCCTTCTCTTCCTCTCTCTTGGTCACTTTGCGGACTGCCTCGGCGAGAGGCGTTCGTGGACAATAATCGTGCTGCGGGCGGGTGGCTGGGCAGCGATTGCTGTGCCTGCCAGCAGCAACGGCGCGATATTTGAGGAGGATGGGGCGGCGTGGAACCGCCCGGAGCTGCGGGCGGCCAGGCGGACGGCTCCGGCGGCGGAGCTGGGGCCATGGGAGGCGACTTGTTTATTTATTATATTAATAACGTCACACGATAACTGAGTTTCTAGTTTCTGTATACATTGTAACAACTCATTCATCTGGGAGGGTATTAGAGCAGTGGTTGGTTTCTTGCTCTCTTTATTCGAGTCCTCATTGCTTGATGACGATGCAGAGGATGAAAGCGAAGGATATACATTTTGTGTGTTGTGATAATTCACAGTTGCTCCTTTCTTCTTTCGCGGAAGTTTCTGCACAGGCGTTATCTGTGGTGCCGTCGTCACTGGCGCAGGCACAGGTAGAACAAGCAGTAAAAAGACGACCCCCTTAGGCTGAAGAAACAGGAATGACCACCAAAACATCACCCCAAAAGACGACTCCACCCCAGACTCCACCCAGATTCTGCCTATTATGAATATAATGATTAGATGTTGCAATTATATGAATATGCATGTAAAGATGTTGTAATCTCTCACCAAAACTGTATAAATTACCTGACTTTTCACTGAGAACTTCGGAGTTAGTTTGTCCAGAGCAAGGTGGTTAGCTCCTGTCATAGTTCTGATTTTAGAAAGGAATTTTGTCTTCCCTTTCCCCTTCTTCCCCCCCCCCCGCATGAATGCTATTCAAGAACCATCAAGTAAACAAAAGAGTCGGCCTGGGTCCTAACGACCGAGAATTAGTCTCCTGGCAACGAAGGGGGAGGAGTTAGAAAGAAGGCGAGAGTGTATGTGTGGAAGGAGGTGGGGGCGGGAGTGTTGGGAGCTCAGCTCGGGAGCAGGAGGGGAGGCTGCAGCAGAGGGGAGAGACTGCC
>NW_020956954.1:0-2051 GCF_003031625.1 Empidonax traillii
GTGAGATGCCGTCAGCTAGAGTGTCTGAGTGGGTCCTTGTGTGTGCTGGTGATGCCATGTAGATGAAGCCACTGGTTGGGTGTGGACTCATCCCGTTGAATAAACTGCTTAACTTTTCTCAAAAATGCTGTCTGTGATTTTATGCCTCTTGCCTGTGCCTCCTGCCCAGCCCTCATCCCACAGCCCTGGCTGGAGGTGGTGGCCAGAGGCATGTGTCACAGCCACAGCCCCTCCTGTGCCGGTGGGCAGCTGTGTTGCCAGTGACCACGTCTCTGCTGATCCCTGTAGCTGCTCCCCATGCCCATGGATGCTCAGCAGCTGACTTGGTGTGTCCTGCTGCATATGTTTGGATGGGCCACCCAGAGCACAGACGGGCTCTTTCTTCACAGCCCTGGGCCTGTGGCGCCAACACACAGAGAAGAGGGACGTAGGCCAGTAGAAAACCCACCCTGAGGGGTGAGAATTTGCCTGTTGCCATCAGCATGGCCAGACCTGTGCTGGTCTGTGCCAGCCAAGATGTCCCCCCTGTGGGGAACCCCCTGCCTTGCCACTGGGGACACATCACACTGCGGTCCGGGACGAGGACCGTGTCTGCAGTGCACAAGTGATGTCAGACAAAAGCAGATGTAAAAGTGAAATTAAAGGCAATTTAGTGCTCGCTCTGCCAAATGGGACAAGAGCGATGACCTCCCAAAGGGAAGAACTGAGGGGCTTGGTGGCATTTGGTCCCCAGTGGGCACCACAGCCCTTGGGACAGCCCACCTTGGATTTTATAGAAGCAACTAAAGCCAGGTCAGTGACATGAGAACCACGAGAGCACAGGACATTGTCCATCGCAGCCCCCTCCAGCTCAGCTCAGCCCCGCAGTGTGTCTGGTGTCCTGCCATGGAGGTGCCCAGGTGGCACAGACCTGCCCAGCCCTGCCAGCCCCTGTGGTCACTGCCTGGTCACCACACCAGTCATCCCTCAGCCAGGCTCTGCTGCACGGCAGCTCTAGCCCAGGTTAACCCCAGATACAGGAAAGCAACACTTAAAACACCTTTCCTGATGCACCTGCACTGCTGGGCCAATCAAGGGTCTGTCCTGCATCCAAATCACTCTCTGCTGGGCTGCCTCTGGGTTGGGAAGGTCCCCACAGCAATGCTGGCAATTAATGAGCCAAGTGAAGCCTTTGCCTGAGAGTAAATGTCACTGCTATCAGTAAATTGACAACTGATTTCCAAATAAAAGTCCCTGTTCTCCTTCTAATCCAGGCTCATGTGAAGCTGTTCATCCTCTCTTCTGATGAGGCTTTCAGTGCCACAAGTAGGATAGTAAACTAGGAGCTGCGTCCTTCCTTCCTTCCTTCCTTCCACCCATCCATCCTTCCTTCCACCCATCCATCCATCCCTCCATCCATCCACCCATCCATCCATCCATCCATCCCTCCATCCGTCCATCCATCCCTCCATCCATCCCTCCATCCATCCATCCCCCCACCCATCCCTCCCTCCCCGAGGTGGGGCTGCCGCAGACAGCTGGCGGTGCTCGAGCAGAGGTTTGTGTGGGCCAGGAGCGGGGGAGGACTGGCTCAGCCGCAGGTGGGGCTGTCTCCCCCCTCCTTAAATAGGTTAATCAGCCCAGCTCTGAGCTCAGCCTCGGGTGGCGAGTGCAGGGTGTGCTCCAGGCTACCGGTCCCACCGTGGTCCGTACCCGCTCGCCCACCCTCTCCCCAGCCGCGGGGTGCGGGGTGGCACAGACCTGAAGGGCCGGGAGGTTCCTGGCCGCGGTCCTGCGGGAAAGCTCGGGGGGATTCCAGCGGCTCCGTGGGCTGCAGCGGCGTGTGGAGGGACGGGCCCTGAGCGGATCTCGAGCACTCAGGTACGGGCCGGGCCCGGCCGGGCTCGCTCCTCGTGTCCTTTGCCGTGAGGGGCCCGGGGGGGCCCGGCCCGGGCTGCCCCCGCAGTGTCCGCCCCGCGCCGCCAGGGGGCAGCAGCGCCCCGCGCGCCTTCGCGGCCGGGACCGACCCACTCGGGACCGACCCCCTGGGACCCCCCTGGGACCCCCCCGGG
>NW_020956954.1:2958-7644 GCF_003031625.1 Empidonax traillii
GACCCCCTGGGACCCCTCCGGGACGGGACCGACCCCCCCCGGGACCGACCCCCCCGGGACGGGACCCACCCGGGACGGAACCGACCCTCCCCTATCGCGGACCGACCACCCCAGAATAGTCCCGGCCGCTCCCCCCGCCCCGCTCCGCGCAGTAATCATTAACTCTGGGCATAAATAACGCACTGAGTGCATTCATTAATTCCCACGGGCCGAACGCAGCATTTGCATTTAAATTCGGTTTCCACGCTGCTGCTCAGTGACACGTGTGTCGGGTTCCCTCTAAAAGCAGAAATACCCGTGAGCGTGTGGGAGCACCTCCCGGTCTGGCTCGTGGGAACGATCCTGGGCAGCTGCTCCGCTCCTTCCCCAGCCCTTTGGAACAGCCGAGGCTGGGAGGTGCCTGCGGTGCCCGGAGAGCGGAGATGGGCGCTGAGCCGCCCTGTCCCCTTTGGGGACCACCTGCGGGGTGCAGGGCACGGACCGGGGGCTCTCGGGATGGGTCTCAGGTGGATCTTGCTGATGCCCCTTGCTGGAAGATACCACGGGGCTCTGGAGACGAGCCAGGTGATAAAAAAGAGGAGCTTAAATCACAGCTCTGTGCCTCTCTCTCAGCACTCTGGTGAATAAGAGGCTCCTGCCAAAGCTGTGTTGTGCTTGGTTTTGTGGGTCCCAAGCGCAGGCAGCCACAGTGCAGTGAGTGCATCAGAGCGCGTCACCTCTGCCGGGAGTGCCTGCACAGCGAACTGGCTGGGAGCGGGGCCGTGGAGCGGGGCCGTGGAGCGGGGCCGTGGAGCGGGGCCGTGGAGCGGGGCCGTGGAGCGGGGCCGTGGAGCGGGGCCGGGGCTGGCCCTGGGCTGAGCAGGGACAGCCGCCTGGCAGTGCCCGGGATCCGCAGCGATAGTGAGGGGGAAACAGCAGCTTCCAACCATTCCTTCCTGGGGACAGAGCAACCCAGGGCGACCCTGACACGCCTGGAACACACCTGGAATGGACCTAGAAGGTTTGGTCAGGACGCACAGAGTAAACAGAACGTTTGGATGGCACACCCAGAACACATGTCCAGCACACCTGGACTGCACCTGCGTGTACCTGGAACATGGGAACACAGGTCCCTGCAACACACCTGGAACACACACACAACACGCCTGGAATATGCCCAGAATAAGTTTCCAGTTGTGTTCAAACACACCTGGACCCGGAATGCACCTGGAACATGCTTGGACCACGCCCTGGCCATCCATGGAAGCATGTTCCAGGTATGTTTTAGGTGTGCTGTACTTGTGTTCCCGGTGTGTTCCAGGTATGTTTTAGGTGTGCTGTACTTGTGTTCCCGGTGTGTTCCAGGTATGTTTTAGGTGTGCTGTACTTGTGTTCCCGGTGTGTTCCAGGGATGTTCCAGGCCAGCCCTGCTCTCCTCTGGTGAAGAGGAGCAGGACTTGCTTTTGACTCTGTGAGTGCTCCTGGACAGATGGGGCAGGGGCAGCTACAGGGATCAGCAGAGATGTGGTCACAGTGGTGCCTCTGCCTCACAAGGACCTCAGTAAACTCCAGACCCTCCTAAGGTGCTGGAATGAACCCTCAGCCTCCTCCACTCATCCCTGTGGTAACTGACTGCCAAGGAATGCTCTGAGGGTGATTTGTCTTTGATTTGGGTGGGTCCAGCAATTGCATACTTGGATGGATCCAAGAGCCACATGCTGTATGTGCTCCAAGGGGCACCTAAGGGCACTCTGGCACTTGTCACACTTGCAGATAATGAATGAAAAAATGAGATAGAAATGAAATGTGAAGGAAATGATGCAGAATTTAGTGATTAATGCTTTGAACCTGGACTTGAAGTGCAGCAAGAGCTCTCAGTCCTGCTGACTGAATTAAATAATCCAAATTACTAATACATTTTAGTATTTTTTTTTCCTGTGAAAAGACATTAAAGTGCTTTTAGGAAATGAGGTAAAGATTTTCCATCCATGTTTAAAACTAAACCAGAACACTGTGCTGTGGGTGCCCAGAGCCTGCAGTGAACTCATGGCCACCCCATCTCTCCTGCAGTGCCTTGGCAATGGTTCTCTCAAGGGCATCTGCACAAAGCCATGGCCACCCTGGGGAGCCACCATCGAGCTCAGGGTGGAGAGAGGAGCATCCCCTCCCAGTGAGAGCCCTGTGGGATGATCTGGGGGCACCCAAGGGTGGTGGCTTAACCTGAGTATCCCAGTTTGGAGGGATTTTACAGCCCCCGCTGCTGTTTCAGCTCAGACGTGGCTGTGGGGCCCTTTGGGCAGCAGTTCTGACCTGCCTGGAGCTTCCCTTGTCTTGTGGACATTTGAGAGATGCTCTGCTGCGTTGGCTTGGTTGCTGAGGGGGTGTATTAATTGCTCTGGGTGTATATTAATTGCACCCTCTTCACTTGTGACTGGACTGTGCCCATGTTGGGCCACTTAGTGCCCTTTTTCCTCCCTGCTCCCCTCTGCCCTTGGTGTCTGGGGCTGCCCAGCAGTTCAGCCCCCAGGGCAGAGCAGTGGCAGAGCACAGCCCCAGCCACGTGGCAGATACTTTGCTGCGTGGATACCCATGTGTTTGGAGTCTTTATGAGCATATGTTTAACTTCTTGTGGAGAGGAGAAGGGACTTGCCAGACCAGACTGATTCTTGACACTGGTGAAGTGTTTTTTAGGTCAGGTCCCCCCAGCCCTGCCGGTGGTAGCTCTGGGGAGGGGCTGGCACCAGCCAGTCAGGTCCTGCCGGGTTTTGCTGCATTCTGGTTTGGGTTTAATTTTAATCTTTTTCTTTGTACATCTCTCTCCCTCTTCCAGCGAGAGCCAGAACAATGTCCCCACCTCCCTGGAGCACAGCCCTTCCCTTGGCTCATCACTGCTGATTTGTGGGGAGCCCATCTGCTGGAGGGGGGCTCCCAGTGCCACCAGTGGAGCCCCGGCTGCTCCCACCCTCCCTGCCCACTGCTGGGCTCTGTGTGGGACATGGAGCAGACAGGCCTGTGTTCCTGCTCCACCAGGGAGCTTGTGCTGTTTCCTGTGCCTCAGCTGGCTGCAGGCACAGAGGGAAAAAGAAGAGTATTTCCCCAACTTCTGATAACTTTTTTATTTCCCCTTAATGTACACCTACAGCCTCACTACAGAAACATTGGAAAGCAGACTTTAGCAGGCCTTGGGGACTGCAGCATTATCCATCTTCTGCAAATACTGCAGAGCTGTGTGCTGTTGGAAACCTTTTTATGATCACAGCTCAGCTGGAAAGCAGCACCACATTCCTGCTGTGTTTTGGAATCACTTCCCTTACTGGTGGGCTGGAGGGCAGCAGCTGTTGAAGTGTTTTGGTTCAAGTGTTTCATGAGATAAAAGTGTAGTTTTCTGGAGTTTAAATATATCTCATGCACTGAGATCAGTGTAAGCATTGCAGGTAAACCAGCATTGCTCTGTGCCACAGAGATGCCTCTTCCCTCCCCAGGAATCTTCCAGAGACTTGAGCTCGTAGTCCTTGATGCTGCAAAATTAATGGAGGTTTGTGTCTTAGAAATAGAGCTGCAGCTCTGGAGCAAAGCTCATCCCAGACCTTTAAATCTAATAACACCTTCCTGACAGCATCCAAAGGCCAGACACCCTCTGACAGCTCCTAATTCCACCCCAGCACTGACAGCGTGAGTAAGACACGTCTCTGGATGTGCAGATGTGTCCGGTCCTATTTAATGAAGATAAATATCTTAATTAGGATACACAGCTGCCTGGGGCACTCAGAAAATTATACGAGCATGAGCTCGTCTGGGAGCTGGTGCACATCCTTCGGCTGCTCCTCCAGGGAGCTCCTGCAGTGTCTGAGGTGATGGGACAGGATGGGTGGTAAGGGCTCTGTGCTACCTGCCACAAACCCCCCAAAAGGGCTGTGGCCAATGCTCCTCACCAGCCCAAGCCCTCCTACACCACTCAAAGCAGAAGAGTTTGTTTCCCCCCTTGATGTGTCTCAGATGGCAAGAAAGAACTGTCCTTGACAGTGTTCCACACCCCTACATGCTGCTGCTGAACGCTGATGAAACTAGTGTTGAATTCTGTCTTTAAACTGTCATCACATCCATTTTTTCATCCTCTTTTAAAAAACTGTTTTAAAAATAACATATTAGCAATGACTGGGCAAGGGCTGAAGCCAGCAGAGCCCCCCCATGCAGTGGAGCAGCACCAGGCTCGAGGGACCGTGGCAATGGCAGAGTGACGAGGCTCTCAGGAGGGCTCCAGGCTGAGATAAAGCTTTTTTCTTAAAAGAAAGAACAAAATTACGTAAGTCAAAACATCTGCTAGTGCATGACTAATGCCTTTCCTCCTCCCTGATGTGGCAACTGAAGTCCATGGGATTTATATAAATGATTGTTTCCTGTAAAAAGTTATACATTGTTCATAGGGCTTTTGGGGACAAGTCTCACGTTCAGCCAGCCCTTCCCTCGCCCTGTTTGCTCATGGCTCTGGATGCAGCTGATCTGTGGCCCCACTGCAGTGCTGCCGTGAGCTGAGCAGCAAAGCCCAAACCCACTGTCCCCGGCCCAGCTGGTGCCAGGGTGATTTATTGCCACCCAAGTCAGCTTAACTGGGACAGTTCCCTGTGTTTTAAAGCAGAGGTTACTGATGAACAGTGCTGAGTGCTGGGCTGTGTGTGGTGCCTGGGGTGTGCCTGCTGTGGTGGCCTC
>NW_020956954.1:8189-13459 GCF_003031625.1 Empidonax traillii
GCTGAGCAGCAAAGCCCAAACCCACTGTCCCCGGCCCAGCTGGTGCCAGGGTGATTTATTGCCACCCAAGTCAGCTTAACTGGGACAGTTCCCTGTGTTTTAAAGCAGAGGTTACTGATGAACAGTGCTGAGTGCTGGGCTGTGTGTGGTGCCTGGGGTGTGCCTGCTGTGGTGGCCTCTGGTGGCACTGGCTGTGCCCTCTTGACCACCCTGCCTGGCATGGGGGTGCCACCTTTCTAACTTTGCTGACTCTTTTGCTTCTTGATTCTGATTTAAACCTCAGGTGGGTCAGGCTGCCCCTGCCCAGCTCAAGGCTCCAGCTGTGCCCTGGTGGGAGTGCTGCTGCTGCCAGTCTGCTGAGCACCACCCAGTGGGGAACTGAGCTAAACCACGTCTTGTGTGGATCTCTCAGTTTGGGTCTTTGCCTTGGTTAGAGCAGCAGGAGCTGGGTCCAGCAGAGGTGAGTGTTCCTGGCAGCTGGATGGATGCAGGGTGCAGCAGGAGCTGGGTCCAGCAGAGGTGAGTGTTCCTGGCAGCTGGATGGATGCAGGGTGCAGCAGGAGCTGGGTCCAGCAGAGGTGAGTGTTCCTGGCAGCTGGATGGATGCAGGGTGTCTCTGGGGCCTCCGAATCTTGCACCTGGACACACTCCAGGCTTCTGCTTTCCATGGTCTGGGACAAAAACTGCTGCCAGCATCACTAATGGGCTTCTGCTTTTAGCCTGAGTGCTGCAGGTTGCTGCTCTGACGTGGAAAGCAGGAGTCAATTAAGTAATTACCTGGCGTTTCGGCTGCCAGCACATGAGGGGTTTGTTTTTCACCACTGGTGTCAATCCTGACACTGTGTCTTATCCCGAACTCATGGGCTGGGGTGGGTGAGGGGGGATGTGAGGAGCTGGGCACCACAGTGCCCCTGAGCTCACCTTCCCCTGCAGCTGTCTGAGGATGGTCGAGGCTGTGCTGGCCAGGAGGAGGGAGAAGCCCCGGGGCAGATGGCAGAGCAGCTGCCGGGTTTGCCCTCCCTGCCCTGCAGAGCAGTGGGGGACAATTCGTGGTGTCTGAGCGTGACCAGAGCACGACAGGCCCCTGTCCACAGGGCAGGAGTTTGGGAAGGGGTGAGAGCTCCAGGTGGCAGATTCTGCTTTGGAAGCATCAGTCAGAGTGTTTTCTAACAGGTCATGAAATGGTTTGTCCCTCGGCTGGAAGCCCTGGGGGGCAGGCACAGGACCTGCCCCTGTGCTGGGCACCCCAACCTGGCTGTGCCACAGAGCCCCTGGCACAGACCCTGCAGGGATCCAACTCCCCTCCCAGAGCCCCTGGCACAGACCCTGCAGGGATCCAGCTCCCCTCACAGAGCCCCTGGCACAGACCCTGCAGGGATCCAGCTCCCCTGGCACAGACCTGCAGGGATCCAGCTCCCCTCCCAGAGCCCCTGGCACAGACCCTGCAGGGATCCAGCTCCCCTGGCATACTCTGGGTCTGATGGGGGACCCCAGCCCTGTGCCCACCCCCATGGCAGTGGGTTGGGAGTCACCTGCAGTGGGGGTGTGTACAGCAGCTGCTTTAATGGCTACTTAAAAATCAGTTTTGTTTGTCATCTTTGCTGTTTATAAACACTCACTAAGGCTCAGAAACACAAACATCCTGGAAATACAAACAACCTACAATTTCATTTTTCTTTTCTTCCTGCTTTCTCCCAGACAGGCTGGTGGGACCCAGGGACCCTGGACCAAGGAGTGTCCCAGTGAAGGGCTGCCTAAGAGTGGATGCCCTTGCAGGAGCAGAGCAGCAAAACCAGGACCACGAAGGACCTATGGTTAGTAAATTTAACAATATATGTGAGAGTTTGTTGCCACAGCAGCACAAAGAAGCCAGGGGACATCAGTGTCAATTATAGCCCTTCCCAGTTAGGTCATGATTCAGTGTGTGAATGTATTTGTACCAGGAGACATCATTTCAAACATCTGGCTGGGGCCAGATTTGCTGCTGCTTGTTCAGTCACAGATAATCACTTAGCACAGGTGTTGGATTAAATTGAAAATTCAAGAAGGGCCAATATCACACAGTTTCATGTGTCCTGATTCTGCAGATAAAGCTGACTGAAAATTTTCAGTGACATTTTTGGTGGGGAAACAAGTATTAAATCCATTATGTGTTATAGATAGAGGCTCAGTCGTTCATTGGACACTGATTAGAAAAACACTTTGTTTTTAATTTATCAAAATGAAATGTCCTTATATTTGTTGTGAGAGTCCTTACTTGGAGGACTGAATTATTGGAAGGGGAAGGGCAAACTAGAAGCAGCACCAGTAGAAGTGCTTTGAATTGCTGTGGTGATGCCTGGTGAGTCCAAACCAACCCTTTTAATAAATTGTAGATTTTCCCCCCTGGACGTACATTTCAGTTCTCTTGAACTGGTCTGGAAACAGGTTTGGAATCTTGGCTCTAGCCTGGCAAGAAGAGTTTTCTCTGCAGGCTGAGTGACTGGTGTCCATCCATCTCCCTCCCAGGGATGGCTGCTGTGCTGCAAGTACCACGGAGGGACTGGAGCTGCTTCTTCTGCAGGTGCTCTGGTGACAAATGGCTCCTTCTCCCCCTGTTTAGTCTCCCTCTGACACACAAATCCAGGCATAAACAGGCTAAGCTTCTCTTGTTCTGGCTGTTTCACCCTGCTGGTTTGAGGAGCAGCAGAGTGAGCTGAGCTGTAGGTGACACACAGCTCTGTGCTCCAGGGAATTGCATCTCCAGGGGCTGCTGGGACTCCTCAGCCCCTGGGTGAGGTGACTGGGAACTGCTGGAGTGCACTGGGGAGCAGGGACAGGGCTGGTGGAGGCTGGGTGGATCTCTGCCCCCGGGCAGCTCCAGGTAGAAAGTGCAGAGGCACAAGTTCATGATCCATGGGAAAGCACATAGGGCTTGGCAGCAAAAGTTGTGTTGCTAATTAAACAGGAGCTGGGAAGTGCTTGAGGGAGCCAGAGCCCTGTAAAAAGCTGTCCAGCCTCTCTTGCACTTTCCACTAATTAAAGGGAGTAATAAATAAACGTTCATTGGAGCAGGGGCAGGCTTGGGGAGTATTTTACCCTGGCACAGAGATGGAGCAGAGGGAGCTGCACTACCCCTGCACTGCAAAGGCTGAGATCTGCTTAATCTTTGGGGACAAGGAGGGCAGCAATGAAGTGATAAATACAGCAGCAGAACAGTGCAAACAATATTTAGCGAAGGAATGAAGTTCAGTGATGATATTTTGGTGGCAAATCAGAACAGTACAAGCGGCTGGGGACAATTTGCGTTCAAACTCTGCTCCAAGTCCTGCAGCTGAAAAAGGTTAAATCTCTGAAGGAGAACTGTAATATCAACAGAGGAACACTTCATTAACTTATTGACACTTACCTTTGGATTTCACCTGGTTTACCCATTTTTCCTCTGCATAGGAATGCAAGTTGTTTCCTGTTTGATAGCCCTGTCTGTCTCCATCACAGCTCTCTGAAGGGGATACAGAGCACTGAGCATTGTGTTCACCCAGAGACACAGAAGAACTGCACAGCCAACCACTAAGAGAAATTTATCACTGCAAAGTCATTTCCCACTGAGAAGGGTCTTAGCCTTTCCTGGGGTAGGATGCTAATTGTAGGCTCTTTTTGCTCATACTGGGTCTCAAAAGCAGCATCCTCACATTTCTGTGAGAACCTGAATTAATCTAGTTCAGCTTTTTTAGCAGGGGGAGGGTGGAAGACAGGAACTCAGGCTGAGAACCGAGCAGACAAAGAGAGACTCTAAGCCACAAAGCTGGCAATGGAATATGCTGCTGGAGAAAATCCAAGAGAATGGAAGGTATTACAGACTTACCATTGCATCTGACTGTGCATGGCTTACCAGGGCAGGAGTTCTTATTCTGGAGGAACTCAGAGCTAGTGAGATTACTCATGATTTTCATAACATTCATTGGATCTGCATCAGTGTCCAAACGGGAGGTATCTGCATGTGCAACACAACGTCTCTCTAACGTCAACAAGCGTTGCTGTGGCAGAAGGCCAAAGCCAGCAAAGGGCAATTCACTGATGGCTCATTGTTTGAATCTGTGTCCCTGTCTCGGGTCAGGGCTGTGCTGGTTTATCTGCTGCCTTCCCTCCCCCAGCTGCCTGTCCAGCAGCCACTGTCATTTCATTCTGCCCTCAGGTCAGGCCCAACTCAATCAGCATTGGTTTACTGTGAAATGTCCAGAGTCATTTTACTCCCCATGCCTGTCTCCAAGCACTCCAGGAGAAAGTTTAAATATTACTTCTGGCTCCTTCAGCCACTAACTCGCACGATGTTTTCATGGAAGCGTCTATGCTGCTCTGTAACATGCTTTTCACTGATTCATGTTACCTAAAAACATTGCCATAGACTAAAAAAAGCAAACAAAAAAAGACTTTGTTTGTGCTTTCAAGGCATTTCTGTGTGACACGGCCTGATATTCGTATAGCTGTGGCACAGCTAAAGCAGCAAAGGTTGGGTGTGGGGTGCCTGCCAGCACAGCCACGCTGGGCTGATAAATACACTTCAGCACACGGGCTGGGAGCATTTTGACTAGTGAAATGCTGTTAGCATTTCCCTGTGGTCTTTTGTGCTTGGAAGGCAATGACTGAGCTCTTGGCATCGCTGGCTTGCCAAGGAAGTGGCAGTGGGGTGGTGGGATTGTCATTACACCACAGGCTTTTAGCCAAAAACGAATGACACGGAGACAAAACCAGCAGCTCTGAATCCACCTCTGCAGTCTGTTGGCTTTAAATATCACAGTGAATTATACATGTGCAAAAATACAGCAGATATTGCAGGGCTGGCCCACACCCCTGACAGGCACTCCCAAACCTCACTCTGGGCCATCGTCTGGTGCTCCAGTCCTGTGCCTGGCTTGGCTGGGCTTGGCTGGGTTTGGTGGGGTAGAGTTCCTTTTGTTTGCAGTGGCAGGTATGGGGCTGTGTTTGGGATTTGTGCTGAACACAGCGATTACAACAGAGATGTTTTTGTTATTGCTGAGCTGTGTTTACCCAGAGCCAAGGCCTTTTCTGCCCCTCGCACGGCCACACTGGGGAGGGGACACTGGGAGGGGACACAGCTGGGACCCCAACTGATCCAAGGGGTATTCCATACTATATGATGTCATGCTCAGTAAATAAGGTGGGGGGACGTTTGGAGTGATGGCTTTTGTCTTCTCAAATAACTGTTATGTGTGATGGAGCCCTGCTGTCCTGGGGATGGCTGAACACCTGCTGCCCCTGGGAAGCAGGGA
>NW_020956954.1:13801-20906 GCF_003031625.1 Empidonax traillii
GGAGCCCTGCTGTCCTGGGGATGGCTGAACACCTGCTGCCCCTGGGAAGCAGGGAATGAATTCCTTTGCTTTGCTTGTGTATGTGGCTTCTGCTTCACCTACTGACCTGTCTTTATATCTACACATGAGTTTTCTCACTTTTACCCTTCTGATTCCCTTTCTGATCCCACTGGTGGGGGAGTGAGCGAGCGGCTGCTGGTTGGGGTTAAACCACGACAACATGGGATCTTTTTGTTCTAAAAGTCTCAACATCAGACTAAATTTAGTCCTGTAGAAATCAATAAATGGCTGCCAACTTTAACACAAGGGCAGAGCAAGGTCAATGTTAAATGTTTCTGGGCAATCTTACCCATGGTTTCAGGCTCTTCGCTTCTCCAGTTGGGAATGACATGATGAGAAACTTTCCACTGCTTTAAATATTAAGGAATCTCTGAAAATACTTAGAAACAATTAACTCAGAATGTTCTCTGGTTTGGGGTTTAATTTTTTTTTTGAAGTACAGTATGTTCTTCTGCAGATTTTCATCCAATCCACACGCTGGTGTCCCAGAGGCTTCTTTCTGTGGTGTGTTTGTGTATCTATATATAACGAAGAATGTCCAGGGACACACAGACATGTGAGGCAGACCTAGGTGAGTGTTATTTTTTAGTTTTAAGATCAGTGGATGAAGGGCAGCTGAGGAGGAGTCATTTGTCTGTTGGAGCACAGAGAAAAACAACAGTTCTGCACATGGCACTGGGCACCATGGGGGAATAAACACTCTTTACATTATTAAGTTGTGCACAAGCAGTGGGGAATTATGTAAAACTTCACGTAAATATTTTCTTTGTCTCAATAGAACATATGAAAATAAGTTGCTTTTTAAGATTCTCTTTGTGTCAGGCTACTACACTTTCTATGAAGCTTTTCCACACATTTCTCTGCTAACAGAATAGGGCAACAAGCTTATGGAAATGCAGTTGGGACTTACTGGTATTTTAACTGAAATAAGCGTTTCAGGGGCTTGGGAGGAGGGGACATGTTTGGTGTTCTGTGTATAATAACAAGTTGTAACTTGGTCGTTCAGCAAAATAAATCAGTTTAGTATTGCTCCACCAAAGCCCAAAGTGCCAATAAAACAGTGGGAAGCATTCCTGCAGTGGGACAAGTGTCCTCACTGGGCAGGGCTCTGTGGGTTGGATCTGCTCCCTGGGCCCCTCGTGCTCAGCCAGGCTCCAGCTGAGCAGTGCTTTGCCTGGCCAAGTTCTGGGCAGTGCAGTAGGGCTGAAGGCTGTGAGAGGCTTCCCAGTGCCTCTCCTGTGACTTCATCCCAATGGCAAAATGCCCACAGAGAACCAGGCTCTGCACCACAGGCTGGGGGCATCATCTGACCACATGGCCTTAAGGAGTGGATGCTCTCCAGCTGCAGCATTGTACAGGATTCAGGTGAAAGCACAGGTGTTCCAAGTTGGGGTTTATATATATATATATATATGGTGCTTTTAAAGTGGAAATAATTTAAATTGCATTTTTATTCAGTAGTGGTCTGTATGGATGGTGCTGGGCTGTAAACTCCCTGCTCTTTGCTCTTCATCAGTCCAAAATGGAAAATAAACCTGTTGCTGCATGAATGAACCTGCATCCCTGTGCCCATTCCTGGGGGAGGTGAGCTAATTCCCACCCAAGAAGCTCATGTCTGATACATATGTGTGAACCTGGACTGAGAGTGGCCACGTGTGTGAGGGAAGGGAAAGAACAGAAAATTCCAAGAGGTTGATACATTCACTTGTCACAGCTCACAGAGAAAAGATTTGGATTCCTTAAGGTGAAAAGAACGGGCCCTTAAGTGACACTATTCTGTAAATTCCAGCACTTTTGGCAAGGAGCAGGCAGTAATCAGAGCCATTCAGATATATAAATTCAGAGGTTCATAGTGCTCAAGGCCAGCACAGACCATTGTGATAATTTCCTCTGACCTTCCCCATTGTGTGGGTCACAGAAACCTTTTATATAGCTATATATGTATATATAACCACTGAGTGCCAGTTCAGGGAGCTTGGCTTGATTTTATCCAGTTCAAGAATCAGACTAGCACAGAATCAGGAGCAAGAGCACCAAAATTACACTACTACAAACAAACTCATAGGAAAAACCAAGCACACATACACACAGTTTCAGTTTCTGGAAAACAGCACATTTGAGTCACCAGCTGCTGCAAAATTGTTTCAGACCTCTGAAACTAAGGAAGGGAGGTGTTACTGTTCCGTAGACTATTATAAAAAATGGGTAAATGTGCTTTGTGTGTGCGTAAAAACCTCTGCTACAACAAATTTAATGAACAGGAATAGTGTAAGTGTGTGTAGAGTTGTAGAGTGTGCCAGAGTACCTGCCAGAGTAGCGGGGTCAGCGAGCCCCAGGTGTGATGGGCACAGCCTGGGTCAGCACCTGCCCTCAGAAATCAGAACTGCACCCAGACAGTGCAGTTTGCTTTGCAATTTCATCCTATGTGACTTGGGCAGTTTGCTTTGCAGTTTTATCCTTCGTGACCTGGGCAGTGTGGTAATTTCCCTGAACTCCACAGCAATTATGAGACCTCCTGGCAGCCCACGGCAGCACTCAGCCCCATCACTACCTGCCTGGTGACTGAGGAGGGAGTGAGGTGGGTGAGTGTATTTCCAAATCTCACCCACATGGTGTCTTAGATGTGTTTTAATTTAGCATCTCCTGGGGGATACGGATGAAGACTCTCAGGCCCATCTTATGGGAGCACTCAGATACACATCTCATTTGTCCCCTGAGTAAACAACTGATCACAGCAGCTGAGAATCCATCAGCTGAGCACAGGAGTTGTGAGAACCCTATTCCATCCATCAGATGTTCATGGGAGTTCCACAGACACGTGGAATACCCAGAGACCAGTGCTGTTATTTCAGCTCCTCCAGGGGTAGGAGGCACACAGGGGAGAAAAGGGGTGGAAATGCCTGATGGGTGATTCATTCAGCAATGAAAAGTCACCTTAGTTGGAATGACAGAATGATGGAATATCCTCAGCTGGATGGGACTCACAAGGATCATCCTCCACAGGATACCCTGACAATCCCACCCTGTCCCTTAGAGCGTTGTCCGAACCCTCCTGGAGCTCTGGCAGCCTTGGGGCTGTGCCCACTGCCCTGGGGAGCCTGTTCAGTGCCAACCACCCTCTGGGGGAAGGACCTTGCCCTGAGATCCAACCTGAGCCTGCCCTGGCACAGCTCCAGCCCCAGGCGCGCCTGGGAACAGGGAATATCGCAGAGGGGAACAGGGAATATCGCACAGGGGAACAGGGAATACCGCACACGCGGATATCGCACAGGGGAACAGGGGGAATATCGCACAGGGGAATGGAGGGAATATCGCACAGGGGAACAGGGGGAATATCGCACACGGGGATATCGCACACGGGCAGGGCCCGTTCCCGCTCCCGGCAGCTCCTCCCGGAAGCGCCGCCGGAAGTGCGGGTGGAGGCGCGCGCGGGGCTGAGCGCGCGGGGCCGGGCGGGCTCGGGCCGGGCCGTGCGGGACTGTCTGGGGCCGTGCGGGGCCCTGCGGGACTGTCTGGGGCCGTGCGGGGCCCTGCGGGACTGTCTGGGGCCGTGCGGGGCCCTGCGGGACTATCTGGGGCCGTGCGGGGCCCTGCGGGACCGGGCCGGGCCGCGCCGCCATGGCCCTGGCGCTGCCGCTGCCCGAGCCGCCCTGGCCGCCGAGCCTGGCCCCGCTGAAGGTGCGTGCGGGGGACACGGGGATGGCGGGACACGGACACGGGATGGCGGGACACGGACACGGGATGGCGGGACACGGGGATGGCAGGACGGCGGGCGGGGGCCAGCGGGTCGGCCCAGGAGCGGCTCCTTGGCCCTGGGAGCGGGCGGAGGGGCGGGCCGGCCGTGGCAGCACAGCCCGGCCCTGCCGGTGGGCCCACCCGCGCCCCACGAGCCCGCGGGCGTTGAACGGCCCTTGGCACAGCGAAGCCCCCGTGCCCGGGCACCCCGCTCGGTACCGCTCCCCCGTGCCCGGGCACCCCGCTCGGTACCGCTCCCCTGTGTGCCGTGTGTCCCCCGTGCCCGGACACCCCGCTCGGTACCGCTCCCCTGTGTGCCGTGTGTCCACTGTGCCCGTGGCTCACCCCGCTCTCCCTGCAGGACGTGGATAACTTGCTGCGCTGTGGGATTTGCTTCGACTACTTCAGCATCGCCGTGGTCATCCCGCAGTGCTCCCACAACTGTGAGTCTGCTGCCAGGGGTTGTCCAGTCCCGCTGCCTTGTGTGAACTTCCTGAGTGTGAAGTGTAAGGAAAGGCTGAAAGAACTGGGATGGTTCAGCTGGAGAAGAGAAGGTTCCAGGACCTGAAGGGAGCCTAGAGGAAGGATGGAGAGAGACTGTTGACAAGGGCCTGGAGTGACAGGACAAGGGGAAATGGCTTCAAACTGCCAGAGAGTAGGGTTAAATAGGATATTAGGAAGAAATTCTTCCCTGGGAGGGTGGGCAGGCCCTGGCACAGGTTGCCCAGAGAAGCTGTGGCTGCCCCTGCATCCCTGGGAGTGTCCAAGGCCAGGTTGGACGGGGCTTGGAGCAACCTGGGCTGGTGAAAGGTGTCCCTGCCCATGGGAGGGGTGGCACTGGATGGGCTTTAAGGTTCCTTCCAACCCAAACTATTCCAGGATTCCATGGATCTCCTTGGGATGGAAGCTGTGAGAAGGTCTGTGAGGTGGAAGCAGCCAAAACCTTCCGTCGTGCAGTTCCTGCTGCAGCATAAACACGTGGCACCTGGATCAGTGCACTTAAACACCACCTATTTCTACAAGTCTCCATTTAAATATCTTCCATAACATCTTGAGGGTGGAACAAAGTTGTATGTGGAGAGCATTATGAGCTAAAATTTTCCGTGCTGCTCCGCCTGCCTCGGGCTGATATCTGTTGGAACCTGGACCCAAGCAGTTTGCTGAAAGCCAGATTAGAGGGGAGTATGTTAGCTTTTCTCATGTCAGAATAAAAGCTGGTAATTGTTTGCTCCAGAAACTGTAGCACTTCCCCTTCCTTCCATGAAGGGGGTCATTGTAGTTTGGCAGTGAAGTTTAGTTTAGCTTGGCAAAACTCTCACCATTGAAACCAATATTCTTGTGGTGGGGAACACTGGAAATTCTCTACTCACTGGTGACACAGTGGGGTTCAGAGGCCCTTAACTTTGGAAAGAATCTGTCTGCATTTTTTTTAAACAGATTACACAATTTATTTCCCCATGCAAATCACAGAAGGTCCAAGTTTTCTACAATAGCTCGAGATTTCTTGAAGTATTTTCCACTTGCTTGTCTCTGTAATCTCTTGAGTCAACTGAGGTTGGACAACTGGAGCCAAAAGCCCTCTGCTTTAATGAGTAATTGTGAATGGATGAAAATGAAGTATGTCTGCTTGCAAACCTTTCTGCTGACTCTCATTTTCTTAATGATCTGTTCCAGGGTTTCTAGACATCTCTGTAATGTGTTTGCACCTGTAGCCACTTAAAATTCCTCCTCTGCTCCTTGGGTACCTGGGAGCATTCAGTAGCTCATGTGACAGTAGTTGTTTAACTGTCCTGGTGGTTTGGACTGTGTCATTACTGACAGAATAGATGTGCCATCCATATTTTTTTCACATAATAAAGGCATCCTAAGGAGAGTGTCTTCTCTAGCCTGGATGGAGGGAATTGTGGCCCTGGGATTTCTTACACCCTGGTATGGGAGGATGAGCTTTGTCTGCAGGCTGGTGTGGGTGTGTCAGATGTCAGCAGGCTGGATCTGCCACTTCATTCATATTCATACAGTTAAAGTTAATTTATTTTTGTATGGATTTCCCACCCCTTATAACTTCTTAGTATATATAGTAACTTTTGAGTATTTAGCTGGGTTTGTGGGTTTAAGTGTTAATTGGTACATTAAGGCCAGGTTGGACGGGGCTTCCCAACCCAAAGCAGTCTGTGATTAATTGATGCTCCTGCTGCTTTTCAGACTCATTCCCAGAGGGTCTATGAAATATAAATCTGCTTTGGGAGCTGCTGCTGAGTGTGTTAAGTGCTGAGACTCTGACCCGTGAATGTCTGTTGTACTGGAGAGTGATGAGACTTTTTATATCTTTAAGTGGCTCTGAAAGCTCATAGATAAGTTGACAAAGCAGAACAATTTCAGAAATTTACTGTGACAAAATGAAGGTTATGGCATGTTTCACCGCAGGGGCTGTTGAACCATCCTGTGATGATGGTGACATGCTTTGCTTTCCCTGGGAAACATCAAGCTGTCTCTCAGTCTTCCAGTGCTGGCTTCCATTCCTTTTAGCCTTTTCCTTCACTGACAAGTTGGTATGGTTTTGGAAAGGGGCAGAAGAGCCTGGGAAGGAGACACAGGATGTCTGGGGCTGTGCAGGAAGATGCAAGTGATCCAACATTAGTCAAAAACCCAGTGTGGGAGGGAGTGAGCAGTGCAAGCGTGGCTTTAGTGGTGGTGGCTGACTGAGGTTTCTTGTACTGGGAAACAAATGGAAATGAACATCATCTTTTGACAGAGGGGCTGACATTGGGTACTGAAATACGTTTGCATAAAATATGTGGGGTTTGTTTTGCTACAATGATTATCTCAATTCCATGGAAAGATGGTATGTTTTCGGCATTGCTGTGCTGTGGAATGGCTTGCACATATTGTACAATAAGAAAATACGCAAGTAAGGACTTGGAACTACCTTTGGAAGAATGCCTTCTTCAAAATGATGCATTTCCCTTTTCCAGATTGTTCCCTTTGTATCCGCAAGTTTTTGTCCTACAAAACTCAGTGTCCAACATGCTGTGTGGTAAGTGCTTTAAGTGCTTTCTTTTTCCCCTCAGCTTGTGGGGGTTTTGTTTGTTTGTTTGTTTGTTTTTGGGTTTTGTTTGTTTGTTTCAAATCTCAGGAGCTTTTCCCTTGGGACTGTGCTAAATAATTCTGGTCACATCACCACCTTTCCTTTTGGTGAGCAGCTGTTTGAGCCAACTGGGATGTTCTTGCAGCTGGAATTCTTCTGTTTCAGAGGTGTACTCTGTCAGCACAGGCAGAAGTGGAGGGAGCATCAAGCCCGGGGTTTGGCTCA